>NC_064926.1:343886153-344187153 GCF_023897955.1 Schistocerca gregaria | reverse complement strand
AAATATGAAGTGTTCACACAGTACAGACAAAATACAATTTCATAAGTGTGAAGTTATCCAGCTGTGTAATTGCGTAAACATCTGTCACTGACGTAGTAAAGAAAAATGTTTGTCTCTCACTTAAATGATCAGATAGCTGTGTAATTAATGTGTTAGAGAAATATAGTACCGATGTGTAAAGTAGTATAAGCAAATACCATATTAGCTAGGGCTCCTTGTGCTTGCCATACACATGGTACACAAAGTAAGCATGTACCCCCCTGAGGATTAATGTAATTATATCCTCAGGTGTTACAGATTACAGCAATGGAATGAAATGTAGCACGGAAAACCTTTGTATCATTGTACTTCAAATATCTTTAAAAATAAATGTTTTAAGTACAAAATTAATCACTCAAACACATGTACTGTAGCGATAAACTGTGCGTCTTGTTGTAAGATAATTATGTGGAAGTGTCGTAGTTATCGTCCTCTGTAAGCAAAGTTCTGCTGAAGTCAATGTACTTACCTCGCAATAAACGAAGTGGATTGCTTTACGTATAAATATTTTAGTTATTACGCTTATTGCCGTGATGAAGAAAGTGCTGTGCTGTAACGTATTGCTGTGCTATGGAAAAGGCTGTCTAATTGTAGCTATACCACAAAAGTTACCACTAAAACATGTTTTACTTTCCAGAACAATTCAGAAAAACTGTGCAGATATAAAACAGATACAACGCAAAAGCACAATGTAAATTGTGTCACACATTAGTAGCATCGTGATATAATCGTGTAGCTATCAAAGAAACCAAACGCTAAGTCATCTTTAATCTCACAGAAAGTACTTCAAATAAAGAATGTCTTTTCAACTGAACCAAAATGTTGCATTAAAACCTCATTAACAGTATATGTTCTAAGTATGTAAACCTTATAGTCGTTACGTAATCGTGCAACTAACAAGCAAGAATGTACAAATAACAACACTGTATCGTCTGTTCACTATAACAATGCATTAGTAATTTCTGTTTAAAAATGTTCCCTTGGTTCAAGACTGTATAGTTAACTTCAAAACATTGTTGAATGTTAACAGTTTCTCAGTGTGACAAAGCATACTAGAAATGCGAAGTGAAATGTTTTATGGCAAAGACAATGTTAAAAAGCAGATTATATTTCAATAAACGGTTTTACATGTGAAATGTGGTGTAAACCTTTACTCTTCCTAGTACGCAGAGTTTCAACTTCAACGCAATTATCATGTGCTATACGTCGGATTCTGTAAGGTCCACTGTAAACTAGAAAGAATTTGTGACTCAAGTGTTTCTTCTTATGTGACAATGAATGAGCTTTAATGAGAACTTTCTGACCAATATATAATTTCTTTGCATTTGCTATACCGTGTAATTTTATCCTTTTGTCTGCAGCAGAATTTATATTTTTAATAGCCAAGTCAATAATGTCTTTGTGTCGAAGTTTACGCGTATTCGGAAAAGGTACAAGCTCTCTAATTCTGTTCGGTGGTTCTTTATTCTTCAGTACAAGAACAGGTGGTAAAGCAGTGGAGTCATGAGGCATTTCATTCAGCACGTTTTGAAATAAGTGTAAATATCTGTCCCACTGCTGATGCTTTCTGTGACAATAAAGTCTGCAAAGCTTATTGATTTCTTTCATAATCGGTTCAGACGGGTTACAATGTGGTGAGTACAATGAAATTAAAACAGATTTGATTTTATGGTTACGAAGCATGCGTGACCAAACAGCAGATCTGAATTGCGGTCCGTTATCTGAAATGACTTTACTAACGTGTCCAACTTCACGTAAGAAATTTTTAACAAAGGCGATGGATACAGACCGTCCAGTGGCTGTACGTAACGGAGTGAAAGAAACAAATTTTGAAGTAAGTTCAACAGCGACTAGAACGTACGAAAATCCATTAGATGTTCTAACAAGCGGTCCCAAGAGATCAACAGCAGCAAATTCTTTTAATTTAGCAGGAATGATAGGAAACAATGGATCACGATGCGAGACAGTAGATGGTTTCGCCTTTTGACGAAGTTCACAAATAGACAAGACTCTTCGAATTCTCTTTTCCATATTGTTAAAATAACAAGTCGTTCGAAGAATATGATAACATTTTCGTGGACCAAAATTTGCATAGCTGAAATGAATGTACCAAATGAGCTTATTAACAAAATCGTCTGGAATGCAAAGTACCCATAGCTTGTCATCAACAGAGCATCGTTTGAACAGTATGTTGTTTCTAACCAGATAATAATTCCGGATCTGTGTGTGTGTCTTTTCATGCCATTTACTTTTGATGTCTTTCCAAATCGGATCTTTATCTTGTCCTTTAAAGATGTGGTGATGAAGTTTTCAAAGGCGACTTTCTGAATGTAAAGAATACTGAAATTTTTCTCGAGGTTGCTTTCTGTGTCACTTCTCAAGCCCAGCCGGTGCGCGTGACAGTGCGTCCGCAACAATGTTCTCCTTGCCGGGAATGTAGACTATTGTGAAGTGGAATTCTTGCAGAAACAATGCCCAACGTTTTAACCTGTCATGATTTAATTTTGAAGACATAAGAAATTGTAATGCACGATGATCACTGTATACTTTTACGTGCTTACCATAAAGAAAGAAACGGAATTTGTTAAATGCCCAAACGATAGCTAAAGCTTCTAATTCAGTAACGGAATAATTTTTTTTCAGATTTTGTTAGCACTCGGCTAGCAAAAGCAATGGTTTTCTGAACGGTAGTGTCATTTTCTATGGCTTCTTGAAATAAATGGGCACCAAGACCGACTTTAGAAGAATCTGTGCTAAGGCAGAAATCTTGTGATAGATCTGGATGAGCTAGTATTGGCGCGTTAAGTAGCGATTCTTTCAAAAAATTGAATTCCAAGTGTGTTTGTTCGTCCCAGTTCCAAATAGTATTTTTTCCAGTGAGAGAACAAAGTTTTGGTGTAGCTAGAATTTGCATATTCAGAAAACGACGGTAAAAATTTACGAGAGCTAGAAAACTGCGGACTTGTTTTTTTGTGGATGGAACTGGAATGGCTCTGATTGCTTCTGACTTTTCAGGATCCGGCTGAATGCCTTCAGAAGAAATAATATGTCCCAAAAACTTCACTTTTGTCCTACCGAATTCAGACTTTTCCAAGTTAACTGTAATTCCAGATTCTACAAAAATATGTAACACGCTGTTGAGGATGCGATTATGTTGTTCCTATGAGGCTTCTGCTATCAGAATATCGTCCACATATAAGGTGATGTGACGTTTTAAGAGCTCAGGTAATATGGAATTTAGCCTGCGAATGAATGCTGCCGAGGAAATGTTCAAACCAAAAGGAAGTTTCCGAAACTGATAACAAACGCCGAAACAAAGGAAAGCTGTGTATTTTCTACATTCTGGATGAAGTTCGATCTGATAAAAGTTGGATCTGAGATCAATGGAAGACAACACTTTTACACCATTAAAATTTTGAAGAAGTTCTTCCAACGTTTGCGGCCTGTCTGTTTCAGGAATAATGATAGTATTGATTTGTCTCGAATCTAAGACAAGCCTGATCGATCCATTTTTCTTCTCAACAACATGTAATGGATTGTTGTATGAGCTAACTGCAGGCTCAATAATGCCCTCGTCCAGCATAGATTGTATTTCTGTTCTAACACGGTCCCTATAATGTGCTGGAATTACGTATGGTCTAACACAAAATTTAGTATGCTCATGAACACGAAATTGGTATTGAAATCCCTTGATTGTTCCTGTTTTGTGAGTAAAAACTGTGGAATGTGCTTGTAAAATCTCAAAAAGGTCCTGCCTATCAGTGTCATTACAATTCTCAATTGTTTGAATTTTATTCTGAATTAACTCATTAGTTTCAAATGTGCCGTCAGTACTTGCAGAGCGACTGTTAATGTCTAGTTCCGTAGAAAATTCCGAACTGTTGTCTAACAGAAGGTAAAGCCGATTAATTTCCTCGTCATGGTTTGAGAGCCAATCTTCAAATTTCAAAGCTATTGACTTACCTTCTTTCTCTAAACTTATTTCGGCATCGTGAAAGTTTAAGATTGCTTTGTATTCATTCAAAAAGTCTACTCCCAGTATAACTTCCGTCGACAATAATGGAACAATAAGAAAGTTCATAGAGAAGCTGTGGCTTTGACAAAAGAATTCTAAGTTGGTTTGTTGGCGTACATCTACACTTTTTCCAATGACTGCACCTTGTAATTTAATCTTGCGTAACGGAAGTGTGGGGCAATAGTTCGATTTGTTGCATTTGCTAAAAGCTGTTTCACTAATTACTGAAATGGGACTGCCTGAGTCAAGTACTGCCGTAAATTTTACGTCATTTACAGTAATGTGAATCACAGGATATGCAATGTTGTTATGTTTTACGTCGTGTTCCTGGAGTAATATGTCCCTAATGTCTTCCATTTTAACGTAATTACTAGCTACGGCAGCTGCGTCGTCAGTTTCATAAGTACGTTTTGTGGCTGCCAGCGGTATGAGTCATTGCCTATTGTCTCTTTGTTGGTGCGCGTCGTTATTGGGATTTGGAGACCTAACTTCTACAAATTCACCTTGTCGAGAGGGCCGTGCTCTGTTTGAATTCCGCAAGTTCTGCTGCAATTCAGGTCTGTCGTTACGATCATATCGTCTGTCGTCATGTCGGTATTTTCCACAGTTTCTTTCTTGTCGGTCACGTGGTGGAGAATTTCTCTCTGAATCGTAACTGCGCGCTAGACCGTTGCGTCTTAAGTTATTCTGTCTCCCTTGATAATAATTATTTTGGTTACCATATTTTCTGTTTCTCTGATTGTCTCTGTGATAGTCACTACTGCGGAGAGGTGATCTTTCCCTGTAATTATTACTACTCTGCCAACGGTTGTCATACGGGTGGTGTCTGTTTTGGTCACGATTTGTGTTGTGAGAATAGCCTTGTCGTGTCGAGTTATTATTTCTTTCATCGCGGAATTGCGACGGATGTGACCTGTAATTGTTGTGTTCCTGTTTTCGCGTTCCGCGATTGTCAGTGTCAATTTCTAATTCTTGTAAGAGTCCCTGAAAAGCTTCAATGTCGTCTTTGCAACGGCCTGCCAAAATAATATGCCGTAAATGTTAAGGCAATTTGATTAAGCAAATGCGGATTAGTTCTGACGGGCTGTATGGGTTTGAAAGATACTGATTCTTATGTAACATGTCTTCAAAATATTTCACAATACTTGAAAATTCAGATTGTTCGAAATTTTTCATCATTATGATGCCATGTTTTACTCGGTCTTGTGTGGCTTGAGACCAATATGCTGAGAGGAAGGCATGGTAAAATTCTCCTTCACTGTGGCAATCGTGAATGACCGATCGCATACTTACAGCTGGTTCATTCTCTAAATAGCCACACATAAATTCTAATCTGTGCTCTAATGACCAGTTGGGGGGGAAACAATGAGAGAATTGATGAAGCCACGCTTGTGGATGAATGTCGTTGCCAGAATTCTTAAATGTTTTGAATTTACGTGTAGTAATGAACAGCTTATAGTCAAAATCATCGTGTCGGCGGGTCGCATGTCGTTCATTGTTACATCGTTTCGGCGGTTCCATCTCAAAATTCGGTGTACTTTGCCAATTTCTTTCATAATCTCCAAAGTGCCCTGGGTTATTATTTTGTGGCAGTTCCGTATTTTTATGTCCCTCTTCCCGTATTGGTGTGCGAGAGTCCTCTGAAATACGTAATTCTTGTATTACCTGTGTCAGCTGATCTTGTACTTCCCGGATATCTCTTTGGTGTTGCGTACTAATTTGATTCAGACTTTGTTTGAATTTCCTAATTTGTTCGCACTCTTCTGTGTCATTAAAGACTACCGGTTTTGTGTCATTCAGATTATCATCTACCTTTGTAGATAAATTAGTGAACTGATCCGAAAGTTCGGCTATTTTCTCCTTCAGTAGTTTGAATCTTTTATTTAGCTGGCAGTAGTGGCACTCGCTGTATTGCAGTAGCTTGAGTAACGAAGATTTTTGTGAGGTAAGTGATTTATGAAACGTCCCCTTAGAAAAATTATACAAGACTGTGCTTAAACTGACACACAATATTTTTAGCGCAACGCAATCTGACTTCCAAAAATCCCTACGAAAGAATGGCCCTGACTAACATTAACCTATACGTTTCACAAATCACTTACCTCACAAAAATCTTCGTTACTCAAGCTACTGCAATGCAGCGAGCGCCACTACTGCCAGCTAAATAAAAGATTCAAACTACTGAAGGCACTAACTACTGATAGGCATAGTTAGCAAATGAAAGATTTTAATACAGAACAAACAATGTATTTACCTTAATAGTCATAATATATATATATATCAGTTCATGACACCAATTCTTACAAATTTCAAAACTCCGCCATCTCTCTCCCCACGTCCATCACTGCTGGCGGCCCACCTCCAACTGCGCAACGCTACGCGCTGTTAGCATCCAGCTGCCGCTGCCCAACACTACAATGGCATACAACAATGCAAACCAGCCACAGACTGCACACGGCACAGCCAGTGATTTTTATACAGAGCGCTATGTGGCGGCGGCGTTACCAATAAAGAAAACCTAAACAGCCTACTTACAGTATGTGAACTAATGAGTTGAAATTCTCTGTGATAGCTAGAATAGCCACCCAAGTGCACTAGTGTTGAAGTGTTTAGTTGTGTTATGAGACCTGGAAGGGCGTATTAGAGACGAGGGCGTTGTCAGATATTCACTGACAAGTGTGAAAAATTCGGAGATGCGGAGTATTCATGTGAGACAGCGTTATCACTACCTGACACTTTGAAACGGGATTGACTGTGGGTCTCCACTACAGTACTAGCATCAAGCACATCAGTACGTAGCATCAACAGTTTAGTGTTCATCACGAACGTGGTTTTGCAGTCAGCGCAATGTTTACAAATGAGGAGTTGGCAGATGCCCATTTGATGTATGGATTAGCACGGGGCAATAGCCGTGGCGCGGTACGTTTGTATCGAGACAGATTTCCAGAACGAAGGTGTCCCGAGAGGAAGGCGTTCGAAGCAACTGATCGGCGTCTTAGGGAGCACGGAACATTTCATCCTATGAGTCGCGACTGGGGAAGACCTAGAACGACGAGGACACCTGCAATGGACGAGGCAATTCTTCGTGCAGTTGACAATAACCCTAATGTCAGCGTCAGAGAAGTTGCTGCTGTACGAGGTAACGTTGACCACGTCACTGTATGGAGAGTGCTACGGGAGAACCAGTTGTTTCCGTAACATGTACAGCGTGTGCAGGCACTATCAGCAGCTGATTGCCCTCCACGGTACACTTCTGTGAATGGTTCATCCAACAATGTGTCAATCCTCATTTCAGTGCGAATGTTCTCTTTACGGATGAGGCTTCATTCCAACGTGATCAAATTGTACATTTTCACAATCAACATGAGTGGGCTGACGAGAATCCGCACGCAATTGTGCAATCACGTCATCAACACAGATTTTCTGTGAACGTTTGGGCAGGCATTGTTGGTGATGTCTTGATTGGGCCCCATGTTCTTCCACCTACGCTCACGTTCTCATGATTTCATACAGGTTCCTCTACCTGTGCTGCTAGAACACGTGCCTCTACAAGTACGACACAACATGTGGTTCATGCACGATGGAGCTCCTGCTCATTTCAGTGGAAGTGTTCGTACGCTTCTCAACAACAGATTCAGTGACCGATGGATTGGTAGAGACGGACCAATTCCATGGCCTCCACGCTATCCTTACCTGAACCCTCTTTACTTTCATTTATGGGGGCATTTGAAAGCTCTTGTCTACGTAACCGCCCGCATCTCGTGGTCGTGCGGTAGCGTTCTCGCTTCCCACGCCCGGGTTCCCAGGTTCGATTCCCGGTGGGGTCAGGGATTTTCTCTGCCTCGTAATGGCTGGGTGTTGTGTGATGTCCTTAGGTTAGTTAGATTTAAATTGTTCTGAGTTCTAGGGGACTGATTACCATAGATGTTAAGTCCAATAGTGCTCAGAGCCATTTGAACCATTTGAATCTACGCAACCCCTGTACCAAATGTAGAGACTCTCCGTGCTCGTATTGTGGACGGCTGTGATACAATACGCCACCCTCCAGGGCTGCATCAGCGCATCAGGGATTCCATGCGACGGAGGGTGGATGCATGGATCCTCGCTAACGGAGGGCATTTTGAACATTTCCTGTAACAAAGTGTTTGAAGTCACGCTGGTACGTTCTGTTGCTGAGTGTGACTTGAAGAAAAGTAATAAAATGAGCTCTAACATGTAAAGTAAGCGCGTCCGGACACATGTCCACATAACATATTTTCTTTCTTTGTGTGTGAGGAATGTTTCCTGAAAGTTTGACTGTACCTTTTTGTAACACCCTGTAATGAACAGAACGTTCTCAATCATAATCAAAGGCAAGAATTTCGCGTTATTATTGATAAATGCAAAAGTTGTTTATGAATAACAGAAACATGTTTTATATAAGTTCGACGAAATATTGAAGTGATATTTGATGTATTTTTGTTTTGTGTGTTCTCATTTTTAATTTTGTAATTTTGTTGAGGAAATTGCATTTTATAGCGCTATGCGAAGTATCTTTATTGTTTTACTTATTTTTACATTCATGTGGCCCACGTTAAAAATCAGATTTCGAATAAAACCTGAATTAAAAATTGACAATTTCATTTTTAAATGAGAAGTATTTGCAGTTGCGAATGTGGACAATTGTCAGCTGTGTTATAACGCAATGACGAGAGTGAAAATTTGTGTCGGATCGGGACCTGAACCCTAATTTCCAGCTTCCAGCTTATCGCTGGCGATAGGCTGACCTGTTTTACCAGGTTGACTTGTATTTTCATTAAGATTCGTAAGACCATAGTAAAAATCACCATGTAATGTGAGCTGCAAATTGAGGAAACTGTTATTAGTAACAAACGGAAAAAAGATCTGAGTAACCACGAAACTCACGGCTTGTCTTGTATTTAAGTTTTATTCATTTAGCTTTTTAAATGTTTACTTTCATATTTATTTTTTTGTATCTATAAGGAAGAAAACTGAACAAAAAAAGGCTTTTCGTTACCGGGCACCAGTAACATGGAGAAACCAAAGACCGTAGAGGAATTTAACCAACACTCTAACAACTAAAAACGGAAAACACGTATTTGCCCAAAGCGCTCGATAATGTGGGAGCAGCAGCCATCAAATACTGGTGAAAGGCACGGAATCAGGATCGCTTCTTCCTTCAACAACGTTGTGACCCAAGGCGCCACTCAAGAGCGAGACGATTGTTTTCGTCTTCTAAAGAAAAAAAGGATACATCCGGACGAAAAAGTTTATCCGAAAAAGCGTATTCAGGCCCTCGGGAAAGAAAAGCCAGATGCCGACAGATCCATAGTCTATTATCCCGTCGACAAGAGACAAATCTGTGGAGTAAGGTATCAGTGTACCATGACGAAGCAGTCTCGGTCGGTAATAAAGGGAGACTAAGACGAGACGGGGAAGCTGTTTCAACTGGGGATAGGTGACATGGTTGACCTCAAACGGATAATAAGTCCCTGGCAGTGATATGCGTCTAGCAAAGGATAGCAGCACCTAAGAAACTGAATATTCGCAAATATGTCGCAATTTGGGGTTGCCGTCCAACATCAGTGTGAGGAGTCCAAATGACCTGCTGGAGACAGGGAAGTAATCGAGATGGAATGGAATATTGCACCTGTGTACATGTTAAGACAAATTTGTCGTACAAACAGGGAAGACCTAATCCTCCGAGCATGCGGAGTCTGACCACTATTTTATACCAAAGTCGAAAGGTGTGTCGTCACCACAAGAATTGACCAGACAGTTGTATAGGTCTGCAGGCTATCCGAGCACGACTCACAGGCAGACCCAAACTTACATATGTCGTTAACAATGTGTCTAGATTCTGCACTCGTACATCCATTATGCATAGTCCTGTACGGGAGAGACATATTAATTGAAAGTCTTGCCGGGTATCGACGGATAAATCTTATTTATGAACAACACAGAGACTGCAATAATTTCAGTTTTGCTGTAAGTCTGTTTGTTCTTAAGTAACAGACGTGAGGATAACTATGTAGAACAAAAATTTGCACTAGACTACCGGTCCTTGATATACCCTCACTCAGTTTCTAGATGGTTCACCAATTTCGGTTTTT
Source organism: Schistocerca gregaria (assembly GCF_023897955.1). Taxonomy (NCBI): domain Eukaryota; kingdom Metazoa; phylum Arthropoda; class Insecta; order Orthoptera; family Acrididae; genus Schistocerca; species Schistocerca gregaria. Next base: position 344,176,986 of record NC_064926.1, on the reverse strand, counting down.
AGGGGAATCTAATACGATATTGATCGAACACTTAGGGAAAGCGATTCATTACGAGGTACCCCCATTGAGTATGCAACACGCCCGACATAGGGGTAGCACGGCTAAGGCCTTAACTGATCAAAGCTATTAGGAAAATTATCATAGTCTACGTTTATTTATATGGCAGCCACCGATAGTTTTACAAATCTACTGTTGATTAATGGCGCCGCATTGTGTTCAGCGATGTTTGCTATTATACGAGAAGACCATCGTCAGTAAGTATTGCGGTGACATTGAGTGAGGTCTCGTCCCTCTAATGCGTTGTCGAGGGCCATCGCGTTACTCTTGGCACCATAGTGTGTTAGATGGTCACGGCTGGTGGTGACAGAGAACTCTGGCAGCGCAACGTACGTCATGCGCACACAAGCGTTATTTCTAATGCGATAGTGTCGTTGTACCACTTTTCAACAATGCTCGTCCACACGTGTTATCACAGTCTCCATGAAGCGTCTGCGTGGCCAGCAAGATCCCGAGATGCGCCCTTGACAGACGACGTCCGACGTCAACTACTGTTAGGTCTTAGTGCCAGTAATCAGGATAAGTAAAGAACATTTATAACGGTTGTGGGCCGGCTGGGCTCAGTGGAGGATACATCGGCTGTACGGTACCCATCCAAGCCGATTCACTGCATGCATCCAGGCCAGAGGGGGAGCAGCTACATACTGGTAAGTGGGGGCATATTACCAAGCTGTTTGTCAGTTGGACTAATCACCACAGTAACACCGCACAACCTCTAAATCTGTGAAATGTCATTTAGTCTCCTCCTACTCTTCTGATAGCTTCACTTTGTCAGGCAGTGCTCGTCGATTTTCGTTATTGTAAGCATTTTCATATTTATCGTCTAGCAGCGTATATTGAGCCAAAGCAGTATGAGACCCCTCACCGAGATACCGACACGCGGAACTTCTTATATAAGCGGAACAGAGACGAACAGGGATCATTTCAGCGACGATACGAGTCAGAAAGGAGGAAATCCTCTGGCACCAGCAACTTCTGAAGAGGACGCTATATTGAATTACATCTGGGAACGAGAATCTCGTAAATGGCGAAGGTGGTCGGCTGCTTGTCTGCTACTGTCGTGAGCATCTATGAAACGTGATTAAAGAACGGTGAATCTATGAGTAGGCTACAACGTGTTGGATCTTCAAGCCTCATCACATAACGTGAAGGTCAGAGGCTTACGCGCTGAGTAAAGTAAGATAGGCTGTAAACACTGACAGATATGACGACAGAGAACAGTGCTGACTCAGCGCAAATGCTTCGGCGCATACCGTTTAGAGCACTTACTTGAAAACAGGGCACCACAGAGAAGACACCTACACGTTCCCCTGTTAACCCAACAACGTCGTCAGTTAGGACTGCAATGGGCACGCGACCGTCGGGATTGAACTCTGGATCAATGGAAACGCAGCTCCTGGTAGGATCAATCAACACCCTTGTGACACGAGGTCAGCGACAATATCCGGGTATGTTGTCATAAATGTGAATGGCTCTCGATAGGTGCCTAGCGCAGATGAGGCAACCACTGGCCTTTAATTTAAGGGAATTTCTTGTCGTATGCCTAAACATATGATGCTGCATACTTCTGTAAACCTACCAACGACTTGTCGAACGCGGGACACGTTGAAGTGCTATTGCATCGCGTTCCGAAGGTGGTCATAATGCTTTGGTTCTCTAGTGTATTTGAAGTCAGGACTTTTCGTGGCTCGTAGCTCCCTCGAAAAGCGCTTAAAACTTCGTACTGTGTATATGTTTATATATTTCCATGCCACATGCAATTTCACGGTGGACTTAGATGCAACACTGAAATACACCACACTGCTTTTCCTCAATTTAATGTACTATTATTTAACGTATACTCGGCGGTCATGAAGAATAGGGTAGTCCATATTGCCCTCTACCATCAGGGAGGAACACGAATGCTACAGAAATACTGAACACTTATTAATTCGCGTTAATGGTATTTGGGCTCTGTGGCAGTGGGTTGACTTACTCGAAGAAATGCAGCAACCGGCCTCCTTTTCTACAACATTATTAATTCCAAGTGCCTTTTCCGGCTTTCGCCCAACCTCAGTTCCCGTAATACATTTATACATTTTTTTTACTAAAACTATGTTTATTGTCTGCAGTTTGAACGCTGCCCCCACCTTTTGTTATACAGAAGGGGCGTTCAGTAAGTAATTCATCATTTGAAACTTCCTGGCAGATTAAAACTGTGTGCCCGACCGAGACTCGAACTCGGGACATTTGCCTTTCGCGGGCAAGTGCTCTACCATCTGAACTACCGAAGCACGACTCACACCCGGTACTCACAGCTTTTACTTCTGCCAGTATCTCGTCTCCTACCTACCAAACATTACAGAAGCTCTCCTGCGAATCTTGCAGAACTAGCACTCCTGAAAGAAAGGATATTGCGGAGACATGGCTTAGCCACAACCTGGGGGATGTTTCCAGAATGAGATTTTCACTCTGCAGCGGAGGGTGCGCTGATATGAAACTTCCTGGCAGATTAAAACTGCATGCCCGACCGAGACCCGAACTCGGGACCTTTGCCTTTCGCGGGCAAGTGCTCTACCATCTGAGCTACCGAAGCACGACTCACGGCCGGTAGTCACGGCTTTTACTTCTGCCAGTATCTCGTCTCCTACCTTCCAAACTTTACAGAAGCTCTCCTGCTAACCTTGCAGAACTAGCATTCCTGAAAGAAAGGATATTGCGGAGACATGGCTTAACCACAGCCTGGGGGGTGTTTCCAGAATGAGATTTTCACTCTGCAGCGGAGTGTGGACTGATATGAAACTTCATGGCAACTGTGAGTACCGGCCGTGAGTCGTGCTTCGGTAGCTCAGTTGGTAGAGCACTTGCCCGCGAAAGGCAAAGGTCGCGATTTCGAGTCTCGGTCGGGCATACAGTTTTAATCTGCCAGGGAGTTCCATATCAGCGCACACTCCGCTGCAGAGTGAAAATCTCATTCAGGAATTCAACATTTGTTTCGTCGGCCAGTTTCGATCAAAAAAATGCGGTATTTGTTGTGAGACTTCGTCGTGGATTGCCCTCGCTTCAAGGTTACAGTGGTGTCGGCGCTATAGGTAGCCCTCAAAATGGCGTCTGTAACGAAGGTGCATTCCATGCACAGAGCTCTAATTGAGTTTTTTGGCGAAAAATTAGGGCATCACAAAAAGTCATAGGCGTTTTCATAGTGTTTATTGAGATCTGGCATGAACAAAGGTAAGGCAAACCGTTGGGCGAAGCGTCTGTCATGATTGCAACAACTTCGCTCAAACCTGTCCGATCTCCCGCATACCAGCTTACCGCACATAGCTGTGACACCTGCATTGTTGGAATATGCGTACATTCCCATTCGAATTAATCGACGCATCACAAACTCCTCGCTGCTCAGTTGGACATCTTTGTTGGTACTTCTGACATTTTCCACCAGTTGGATTACTCTAATGTACGTTTCCACTGGGTTCTTCGCCGGCTAACAGAAGACCGTAAAAATCCTTGCGGATTTGCATGCGCGTTAGGAGGCTGGTTGTGACAATTTTTTGTCGAAAATCGTCGCCGGTCGGAGTGGCCGAGCGGTTCTAGGCGCTTCAGTCTGGAACCGCGCGACCGCTACGGTCGCGGGTTCGAATCCTGCCTCGGGCATGGATGTGTGTGATATCCTCAGGTTAGTTAGGTGTAAGTAGTTCTAAGTTCTAGGGGACATAAGTTAAGTCCCATAGTGCTCAGAGCCATTTGAACCGAACATAGTCACAGGCGATGAAACGTGGGTTCATCACTTCAGACCGGAAAAATAACGTCAATCCATGGAGTTCAGCCAAACCACCTCTCCTCGAAGGCGGTAATGTCATAGCGGCGGTCAGAAACTCTGAATGGACTGTTCTGTTTGATGTCCTCCCTCAAGGTGCAACGATCAACTTTCAAGTGTATTTCGCCACCCTCAGGAAATTGAAGAAACGACGTTTTCGTCGCCCCAGAAATGTAAGCGAACTTCTCCATGACAACTCAAGGCTTCATACAAGTCTACGCACCAGAGCGGAGATCGCAAAACTTCACTGGACTGTGCTTCCTCATCCACGAGGCACTCCGGGGGAAGCAATAAGTGGATAACGGGAAGTGGATGTCGATCAGAGTGGTGGCATGTGGTCGTAGATGCCCTTCCAATAAGGTGGTATAAGAGCGTCACATTGAACGGGGATTATGCTGAAAAATAGGTTTTGTTGCCGAAAAAACTGGGAGTAATATCGTATATTGGAATGCTGAATAAATGAAACCTGGTCTCAGAACAAAAGTGTTGTATTATTTATTGATCGACCCTGGTAGCTTGTAGCTCCCATTTTCGCAGTACTGCATAATCACTGTTAGGATCACTAATGCGCCTTGGCGGACGTTTGCCTTTGTTAATACCAGAAATTTCTTGGAAATGAGATGTAATTTCAGATATAAACAATAGCAGATGTCGACCGTTGCATACCGCGTTCATTAGTGCACCAGTGAGCGTCAGATGTTGTTTCATTACGTACAATTGAGACAAATTCCTTTTTTAACTGTCGGAAAATACAGGATAATGGTTTCAGTGATGAATTGTTTCGAGTATTTTAAATATATTGCTCAAGATACACCTATAATCCTAAACAATATTATTATTATTATTAATATTATCAATTCAAAAGTGCTAGTGCGTAATACTATCCGAAATAATCCTACCATGTGACGTGCCGTCCACATTGCGCGCGGTCCGTAGTATATACGAGGGCTATTCAGAAAGTTGGGAACGTTTCCGTCTGATGCCGCTAGGCGCGCGCCGATCGCGTGTATTTTGGTATGTGCGTGCTCGGCAACTCAGTCGCGATCCATCCGTGACAGCGGGAACATCTCTGAGCGTCTGTTTTTTTCGATATTCGAATTTTAAATGTGCGCTGCAATCGAAAATCACGACAGTTATGAAGTATGGTCTGTGATACTTTTTTTGTTGGCAAAAAACCTAAAACATGTAGAAATTTATCGTGAACAGTGCGAAGTTAACGGAAACAACGTAATGAGTGAATTTTCCGTCCGGAAATGGTGCATTCGGTTTAAAAATGGCCGAACCAACGATCATGATGAAGAAGAGTGGACGCCCTAGCATTTTGACTGACGATCTTGTCGCTAAAGTCGATAAAACTATTCGTGAAAACCTTCACAATAACGGAGCTTCCGCTTTCTTCCCAACAAGTTTCACGGACTTTGTTGTTTGAAATTGTCGCTCAAAACCTAGCTACCACAAATTTTGTACATGATGGGTGCCCAAAATGCGTACAGAGCACCAGGAAAAACAGTGAATGGGGGCAACGTTGACATTTCTGGAGGCCTACCACATGCATGGTGATTCATTACTGGATCGAATCGTAACCGGTGGCGAGACTTTGGTGAAACACGTCGATTACAAGACAAAATTACAGTCCATGGAGTGGGGGCACACAAGGTCCCCAAAAACTAAGAAGATATTTGCAAACCATGTCAGCAAGGAAGTTGATGGCGACAGTGTTTTGGGGCGGGTAAGGTGTGCTTCTTATTGATTTCCTCGAACGTGGAGCAACCATAACGTCCAAACTTTTGTTGTTGTACGACAATGCCCGACGTCATACAGCAGACCGCACGAAAGAATTCCTTAATCCATTCCAATGGCAAATTTTCCCCCATCCGCCCTACAGCCGCGATCTCGCGCCAAGCGACTTCCACTTGTTTCCCAAGATGAAGAACAGGCTTGCAACGCAGCGCTTTGATGACGACGCAGGACTCCAGGCGGGCGTGACTCACGGGCTGAGGTCTCAGGCGGTAGAATTTTACTTCGAAGGTATTTCAAAGCTTGTTCACCGCTATGATAAGTGCCTCAATGAATTTGGTGACTATGTGGAATAGTCTCATGCCAGTCGCTCTTTCAGATGCGTGTAATTAAATGTACTTCGTGGACTTAGTTTTTTTTCAATGCCAAAATGTTCTCTACATTCTGAATAGCCCTTGTATGATGTGGGGATACCGCCTTTGGCCGCCTACTGTAACCCTCCTCCGAAGACATCTGTGTCTCCCACAGTTGTGTTGCATATAAATCGTTGTTCTCGTTGCTGTTAACTGTCAGCGTTATTGGTGTTATTTCACCATTTGTGACAAGTAACGCTCAATAGTTTACCTTTTTCCAGTCTCTGTAGAAATATTATTGGAATCCTCATTGTTGAGTGGCCACATTTTTTTTCACAATGTCTTTCTCTGCTAATCAGTGTGTATGTGTAGTGTCTATCGAACAAGAAGTGGTGGAAGTAAAATTTAGTGTTACTACTGTGCGAGGCTTACGTATTACTTGATGTCACTATGCGTGTTTTGTAAAGATTTTGGCCCACAACTAGTACACAGGTATTGCAGCTGTCTGGATCCCGTTATTTTATTAGCAACTTTTTTTGGAGGAACCATTATTTTAATGTGCATTTCATCTACAGATGTGGACCATAAGTAACTGTGTAGAGGCACTTCATGTAGTTGCTACCGAGGCGTCAGTCTGACGACGTGGCCGCTGAAAGATCGCAACACGAGCTCGCCCAGGAGCTTCAGGTCCTCCAGCCTCTCGACCGTCTCCACGCGGAAGTTGTACAGGATGTACGACAGCACTGTCTTTTCTTCCAGGATGGCGAACTTCTGGCCTGCAAAAAAGGGGTACAACAGAAGTAGCGCCACACTTTGGACTGTGCGAATTGTGTTAACAGCAATGAAGCAAGTCTATATAATTATTTGTCCTTACAAATATAGATCTGCATGATTCTGTCTTATATCTCACTAGCTACTCAGCTACTCTTCATATTGTACATAACATTCGTTATGACATCTTATGTCTGGTATAAGATTCAATACTTAGAAATAGTTATGACAGGAATTATAAGAGCAGTAATGATTATAACAAAAGTAGTTTACATTTGAGATTTGTCTGTGAAAAGTGCAAAAATAAAAGAGGTGAATTGCAGGCAAATAGATTTAGGCTGTAGGTCGTAGTAGCAATTAACATTCCGGAAGAAATGAGCGTGGTGAAGAAGAGGAACATAAATCATACACTCCTGGAAATTGAAATAAGAACACCGTGAATTCATTGTTCCAGGAAGGGGAAACTTTATTGACACATTCCTGGGGTCAGACACATCACATGATCACACTGGCAGAACCACAGGCACATAGACACAGGCAACAGAGCATGCACAATGTCGGCACTAGTACAGTGTATATCCACCTTTCGCAGCAATGCAGGCTGCTATTCTCCCATGGAGACAATCGTAGAGATGCTGGATGTAGTCCTGTGGAACGGCTTGCCATGCCATTTCCACTGGCGCCTCAGTTGGACCAGCGTTCGTGCTGGACGTGCAGACCGCGTGAGACGACGCTTCATCCAGTCCCAAACATGCTCAATGGGGGATAGATCCGGAGATCTTGCTGGCCAGGGTAGTTGACCTGCACCTTCTAGAGCACATTGGGTGTCACGGGTTACATGCGGACGTGCATTGTCCTGTTGGAACAGCAAGTTCCCTTGCCGGTCTAGGAATGGTAGAACGATGGGTTCGATGACGGTTTGGATGTACCGTGCACTATTCAGTGTCCCCTCGACGATCACCAAAGGTGTACGTCAGTGTAGGAGATCGCTCCCCACACCATGATGCCGGGTGTTGGCCCTGTGTGCCTTGGTCTTATGTAGTCCTGATTGTGGCGCTCACCTGCACGGCGCCAAACACGCATACGACCGTCATTGGCACCAAGGCAGAAGCGACTCTCATCGCTGAAGACGACACGTCTCCATTCGTCCCTCCATTCACGCCTGTCGCGACACCACTGGAGGAGGGCTGCACGATGTTGGGGCGTGAGCGGAAGACGGCCTAACGGTGTGCCGGACCGCAGCCCAGCTTCATGGAGACGGTTGCGAATGGTCCTCGCCGATACCCCAGGAGCAACAGTGTCCCTAATTTGTGGGAAGTGGCGGTGCGGTCCCCTACGGCACTGCGTAGGATCCTACAGTCTTGGCGTGCATCCGTGCGTCGCTGCGGTCCGGTCCCAGGTCGACGGGCACGTGCACCTTCCGTCGACCACTGGCGACAACATCGATGTACTGTGGAGACCTCACGCCCCACTTGTTGAGCAATTCGGCGGTACGTCCACCCGGCCTCCCGCATGCCCACTATACGCTCTCGCTCAAAGTCCGTCAACTGCACAAACGGTTCACGTCCACGCTGTCGCGGCATGCTACCAGTGTTAAAGACTGCGATGGAGCTCCGTATGCCACGGCAAACTGGCTGACAGTGACGGCGGCGGTGCACAAATGCTGCGCAGCTAGCGCCATTCGACGGCCAACACCGCGGTTCCTGGTGTGTCCGCTGTGCCGTGCGTGTGATCATTGCTTGTACAGCGCTGTTGCAGTGTCCGGAGCAAGTATGGTGGGTCTGACACGCCGGTGTCAATGTGTTCTTTTTTCCATTTCCAGGAGTGTATATAAGCAGTACCTAGCGGTGCGAATATGCTGAGATGATACTTACTTCATTTGTGATAATGTGAGAGTTGGCACACAGAGGAGCTGACGAAGTAGACATAACAGAGTGGTTAATCAACTTGTATGGTTTCAACCATTCTAAAGACACGTTTAAAGCTGTCTATCACAAACACAGGGTTCAATGCTAAATTTATTTGTAGTGCTCTTAAATCTCATACATTATTTCATGATATATTCTGTACCTAGCTATAGGTCTCTGAAACCACGACCGTCTTTGACATAGGCAGCAGAGCAGGAGGAAACGCTTCCAGGTTTCGGCCCTGCGGGAGTAGGTTAATGTGAGCGCAAGGTAAGCCACTCAAAATGTGAAATAGTGGTACATTAATAACCTGTGTAGCTGCCAGAGTGTTGAACGTAAGCATGCAGACGTGCAAGCATTGTGTTGTATAGATGCTGGATGTCAGTTTGTCGGATGGAGTTCCATGCACTTCGTCAGTCTATACAGGGACTGTTAATTACTGGTTGTGGGTGACGATAGAGTTGTCGCCTTATGATGTCCCACATGTGCTCGATTGGAGACAGATCTGGTGTTCGAACAGGCGAAGGCAAGAAGTCGGCACACTGAAGAGCATGTTAAGTTATAACAGCGATATATGGGTTAGCGTTATCGTGTTGGAAAACACCCCCTGGAATTCTGTTGACGAATGTCAGCACAACAGGTCGAGTCACTAGACTAATATACAAATTTGCAGTCGTGATGCGTAGGATAACCACGAGAGTGCTCCTGCTGTCATTCGGAATCGCGCCCCAAACCGTAACCCCAGGAGTAGGCCTAGGTGCAGTGCGTTTGTGCCGCAGACAGCTCATTTGGCCTCCTCCAATCAACATCGGCCATTAATAGTACCGAAGCACAAGCAGTCTTCATAAGATAACATTGCACTCCACCATCGTATGAGATCTCGATTGATACCACTGAAGTCGCAAAGTGTGGTGGTATGGGGTAGTTGATTGCACACTACACAGCGTCTGGCTCGGAGCTGACCTTGAAGCGCCGATTTGTAAAGGTTCAGTGTGTCACTGTGATGACAACTGCTGCTCGATTTACTTCTGCAGACAGTATGATGCTCCACAGCCATACGCTGAAGACAATGGTCTTCCCTTTCGGTAGCACCAAGTGACCGTCCGGAGCCCGCTCTTCTTGTTACCGTTACTTACCGTGACCACCGTTGCCAGAAATCATGTTCAGTAGCTACATTCCTGCCAAATCTTTCTTCAATATCGCGAAGGAAAATCCAGCTTCTCGCAGCCCTATTACACGACCTCTTTCAAAGTCAGTGAGGTGTTGATAATGGCGTCTTTGTCGCCTTAGAGGCGTTCTTGACTAACAGCAACTCACCACGTCCGACCTCACTGTCACTACAGTTACAGAGTGTATTTATAAAGCAAACCTGATCTGCATCCTCGTAGTGTCACTTCTAGCGCCACCCTTATGCAACGGGCACGAAATCTGAGTACACATCAACTTCCAGGTATAAAAATCACGCCTACCAACATTGTTTATGGCTGAGAACAGTGTACTCAACAAAATTACGTCAGTGTTCACTTGATTCTTACAGCATCAGTACAGGGTGTTTCAAAAATAACCGGTATATTTGAAACGGCAATACAAACTAAACGAGCAGCGATAGAAATACACCGTTTGTTGCAATATGCTTGGGACAACAGTACATTTTCAGGCAGACAAACTTTCGAAATTACAGTAGTTACAATTGTCAACAACAGATGGCGCTGCGGTCTGGAAAACTGTCTAGTACGATATTTTCCACATATCCACCATGCGTAGCAATAATATGGCGTAGTCTCTGAATGAAATTACCCGAAACCTTTAACAACGTGTCTGGCGGAATGGCTTCACATGCAGATGAGATGTACTGCTTCAGCTGTTCAATTATTTCTGGATTCTGCCGGTACACCTGATCGTTCAAGTGTCCCCACAGAAAGAAGTCACAGGGGTTCATGTATGGCGAATAGGGAGGCCAATCCACGCCGCCTCCTGTATCTTTCGGATAGCCCAAAGCAATCACACGATCATTGAAATATTCATTCAGGAAATTAAAGACGTCGGCCGTGCGATGTGGCCGGGCACCATCTTGCATAAACCACGAGGTGTTCGCAGTGTCGTCTAAGGCAGTTTGTACCGCCACAAATTCACGAAGAATGTCCAGATAGCGTGATGCAGTAATCGTTTCGGATCTGAAAAATGGGCCAATGATTCCTTTGGAAGAAATGGCGGCCCAGACCAGTACTTTTTGAGGATGCAGGGACGATGGGACTGCAACATGGGGCTTTTCGGTTCCCCATATGCGCCAGTTCTGTTTATTGACGAAGCCGTCCAGGTAAAAATAAGCTTCGTCAGTAAACCAAATGCTGCCCACATGCATATCGCCGTCATCAATCCTGTGCACTATATCGTTAGCGAATGTCTCTCGTGCAGCAATGATAGCAGCGCTGAGGGGTTGCTGCGTTTGAATTTTGTATGGATAGAGGTGTAAACTCTGGCGCATGAGACGATACGTGGATGTTGGCGTCATTTGGACCGCAGCTGCAACACGGCAACCCGAGGCCGCTGTTGGATCACCTGCTGCACTAGCTGCACGTTGCCCTCTGTGGTTGCCGTACGCGGTCGCCCTACCTTTCCAGCACGTTCATCCGTCACGTTCCCAGTCCGTTGAAATTTTTCAAACAGATCCTTTATTGTATCGCTTTTCGGTCCTTTGGTTACATTAAACCTCCGTTGAAAACTTTGTCTTGTTGCAACAACACTGTGTTCTAGGCGGTGGAATTCCAACACCAGAAAAATCCTCTGTTCTAAGGAATAAACCATGTTGTCCACAGCACACTTGCACGTTGTGAACAGCACACGCTTACAGCAGAAAGACGACGTACAGAATGGAGCACCCACAGACTGCGTTGTCTTCTATGTCTTTCACATCACTTGCAGCGCCATCTGTTGTTGAAAATTGTAACTACTGTAATTTAGAAAGTTTGTCTGCCTGAAAATGTACTGTTGTCCCAAGCATATTGTAACAAACGGTGTATTTCTATCGCTGCTCGTTTAGTTTTTATTGTCGTTTCAAATGTACCGGTCATTTTTTAAACACCCTGTATATTTTTAGGTAGGGTAGTAGCACCAAATACGCTTGACCCAAACAAACCATTAATGTTTAGTTTACTTTGGAAGGCAGGTAGGTATTGAAATGTGGACACATGGACGCACAACCGACAATTGTCACAAACAGGCACTGTCAAATTCGCGGCGCAGTTACAACCGTGCAGGAAATGACAGGTAGAAAATATTGTGAATTTTGTGATGTGTTTATAGGAAGATTGTCAGCGCAGAGGAAAAACAACTGACACCCAGAGGTGGGCAGGAATCAATCAGATCATTGCAGTTTCAAGCAGCCTACCAGAGACAGTGTTGTCGAACGTGTTCTTCATTTGGTTTCGTCAGACCGAACAAACGTAGCTATTGCTAAAAAAAAAAAAAAAAAAAATGCTCTGAGCTCTATCGGACTTAACTGCTGAGGTCATCAGTCCCCTAGAACTTAGAAGTACTTAAATCTAACTAACCTAAGGACGTCACACACATCCATGCCCGAGGCAAGATTCGAACCTGCGACCGTATCGGTATCGCGGTTCCAGACTGTAGCGCCTAGAACCGCTCGGTCACATCGGCCGGCTAGCTATTGCTCACCTACCTTCAATTTGTCACTCCTGAAAAAGGCAAATTGTTACTGTAATGAGCATTCGACAAATGTTAACCCCACTTACCCACAGATATCTGCATATTAGCGAATTTTAGCGCCTGCAGGTGCTTGAATTTGCGCTCGCTGATCAGTTTGGCTAACATCAAAACAAATTATATTCGAATTGGGGCAACCTACCGAATGTTTTTCTTAACAATTGTTTTTCAGCTCTACCTACCCAGCAACATGCTTATAACGTTTTTATTATGTTTCTGACCACTCCTTATGTGCACTTCAGTGTTTAATCTTTTCCTCAGATTTGTGTGTGTATGTGTATGTTGTATGCACAACAGGCATGTTACCGAAAACAAATTCAGCAAATGTGTATCACGCAAAACCAAACACGAACCCTTTCACTTTCAAAGCAACTGTACACCAAGATGACAAAAGTCGTGGGATACCTCTTAATATCAAGTCATACTTCCTTTTCGCCGGCGTAATGCAGCAGCTCCAACTAGAATGGACTCAACAAATCGTTGGAAGTCCCTGTTCAGCCATGTTGCCTACAGAGCCTTCTATAACTGCGGAAGTGGTGCCAACGCAGGGGTCTGTGCACGAACTGACTTCTCGATTATGTCACATAAATGCTCGATGGGATTCATGATGGGCGCTCTCAAATTGTCCAGCATATTCTCCAGAGCTATGGCGAACAGCTGTGGCCCGGTGACATGGCGATTTGTCCATTCCTGTAATAAAACATTAAATCCATTAATGGATGAAAATGACCTCTAAGTAGCCGAACATAACCATTCCCATTCAATGATCGGTTTTGTTGGACAAGAGGATCCAGCCCATTCCACACACACAGCTACATCACTATGGAGCACCACTAGCTTTGGTCCATGATGTCGTGAGAACTGAGTCACACTCGAACCGGGCAATCAGTTCTTACTAACTGAAATCGGGACTCATCTGAGCAGGCCATAGCTCAAGCGCCAACCGAAATAGTCACGAGCCCAGGACAGGAGTTGCAAACAATTTCGTACTGTTAGCAAAGGTCATCTACTGCCCTAACGTGTAAGTTCGTCGTACCTCCTACATTTATTTCTGTGGTTATTTCATTCAGTGTTGCTGGTCTGTTAGCACAGACAGCTCCAACCGAACTCCGCTGCTGTCGGTCGTTAAATGAGGGCAGTCGGCGACTGCATTGTCCGTGGTTAGAGCTGACGCCTGAAGTTTGGTATTCTGGGCACACTCTTGACACTGTGGATTTCGGAATATTGAATTTCCTAACGATATCCGCAATGGCTTCCCCCCATGAACCATAGATCTTGCCGTTGGTGGCGAGGCTTGCATGCCTCAGCGATGCAGATAGCCTTACTGTAGGTGCTACCACAACGGAGGGGTATCTGTTGAGAGGCCAGACAAATATGTGGTTCCTGAAGAGGGGCAGCAGACTTTTCAGTAGTTGCAGGGGCAACAGTCTGGATGATTGACTGATGTGGCCTTGTAACACTATCCAAAACGGCCTTGCTGTGCCGGTACTGCGAACGGCTGAAAGCAAGCGGAAACTACAGCCGTAATTTTTCCCGAGGGCTTGCAGCTTTACTGTATGATTCAATAATGATGGCGTCCTCTTGGGTAAAATATTCCAGAGGTAAAATAGTCCTCCATTCGGATGTCCAGGCGGGGACTACTCAGGAGGACATCGTCATCAGGAGAATGAAAACTGGCGTTCTCTGGATCGGAGCGTGGAATGTCAGATCACTTGATTGGGCAGGTAGATTAGAAAATTTAAAAAGGGAAATGGATAGGTTAAAGTTAGATATAGTGGGAATTAGTGACGTTCGGTGGCAGAAGGAACAAGACTTTTGGTCAGGTGAATTCAGGGTTATAAATATAAAATCAAATAGGGGTAATGCAGGAGTAGGTTCAATAATGAATAAAAAATAGGAGTGCGGGTAAGCTACTACAAACAGCATAGTGAACGCATTATTGTAAACACAAAGCCCACGCCTACTACAGTAGTACAAGTTCATATGCTAACTAGTTCTGCAGATGATGAAGAAATTGATGAAATGTATGATAAGATAAAATAAATTATTCAGGTAGTGAAAGGAGACGAAAATTTAATAGTCATGGGTGACTGGAATTCGAGAGTAGGAAAAGGGAGAGAAAGAAACATAAACGGTGAATACGGCTTGGGGGTAAGAAATGAAAGAGGAAGTCGCCTGGTAGAATTTTGCACAGAGCATTAATTAATCATAGCTAACACTTGGTTCAAGAATCATGAAAGAAGATTGTATACATGGAAGAACCCTGGAGATACTAAAATGTATCAGATTGATTATATAATGGTAAGACAGAGATTTAGGAACCAGGTTTTAAATTGTAAGACATTTCCAGGGGCAGATGTGGACTCTGACCAAAATCTATTGGTTATGGACTGTAGATTAAAACTGAAGAAACTGCAAAAAGGTGGGAATTTAAGGATAAGGATAAATCTATTGGTTATGGACTGTAGATTAAAACTGAAGAAACTGCAAAAAGGTGGGTATTTAAGGAGATGGGACCTGGATAAAATGACTAAACCAGAGGTTGTACAGAGTTGCAGAGAGAACATAAGGGAACAATTGACAAGAATGGAGGGAAGAAATAGATTAGAAGAAGATTGAGTAGCTTTGAGGGATGAAGTAGTGAAGGCAGCAGACGATCAAGTAGGTAAAAAGACGAGGGTTGGTAGAAATCCTTGGGCAACAGAAGAAATATTGAACTCAATTGATGAAAGGAGAAAATATAAATACGCAGTAAATGAGGCAGGCAAGTGGGAATATAAACGTCTGAAAAATGAGATCGACAGGGAGTGCAAAACGGCTATGCAGGGATGGCTAGAGGACAAATGTAAGGGTGTATAGGCTTATCTCACTAGGGGTAAGATAGATACTGCCTACAGGAAAATTAAAGAGACCTTTGGAGGAAAGAGAACAAAGAGAACCACTTGTATGAACACCGACGGCTCAGATGGAAAACCAGTTCTAAGCAAAGAAGGGTAAGCAGCAAGGTGGGAGGAGTATATAGAGGGTCTATACAAGGGCGATGTACTTGAGGACAATATTATGGAAATGGAAGAGGATGTAGATGAAGATGAAACTGGAGATACGATACTGCGTGAAGAATTTGACAGAGCACTGAAAGACCTGAGTCGAAACACGGCCCCCGGGGTAGACAACATTCCATTAGATCTACTGACGGTCTTGGGAGAGCCAGTCATGACAAAACTCTACCATCTGGTGAGGAAGATGTATGAGACAGGCGAAATACCCTCACACTTCAAGAAGAATATAATAATTCCAATCGAAAAGAATGCAGGTGTTGACAGATGTGAAAATTACCCAACTGTCAGTTTAATAAGTCACAGCTGCAAAATACTAATGCGAATTCTTTACAGACGAATGGAGAAACTGGTAGAAGTGGACTTCGGGGGAGATCAGTTTGGATTCCGTAGAAACACTGGAACATGTGAGGCAATACTGACCCTACGACGTACCTTAGAAGAAAGATTAAGGGAAGGCAAACCTACGTTTCTAGCATTTGTAGACTTAGAGAAGGCTTTTGACAATGTTGATTAGAATACTCTCTTTCAAATTCTGAAGGTAGCAGGGGTAAAATACAGGGAGCGAAAGGCTAATTACAATTTGTACAGAAACCAGATGGCAGTTATAACTGTCGAGGGACATGAAAGGGAAGCAGTTGTTGGGAAGGGAGCGAGACAGGGTTGTAGCTTCTCCCCGATGTTATTCAATCAGTATGTTGAGCAAGCAGTGAAGGAAACAAAAGAAAAATTCGAAGTAGGTATTAAAATGCATGGAGAAGAAATAAAAACTTTGAAGTTCGCCGATGACATTATAATTCTGTCAGAGACAGCAAAGGACTTGGAAGAGCAGTTGAACGGAATGGAGAGTGTCTTGAAAGGAGGATATAAGATGAACATCAACAAAAGCAAATCGGGGATCATGGAATGTAGTCGAATTAAGTCGGGTGATGCTGAGGTAATTAGACTAGGGAATGAGACACTTACAGTAGTAAATGACTTTTGCTATTTGGGGAGCAAAATAACTGATGGTGGTCGAAGTAGAGATGATATAAAGTGTAGACTGGCAATGGCAAGGAAAGCGTTTCTGAAGAAGAGAAATTTGTTAACATTTAGTATAGATTTAAGTGTCAGGAAGACGTTTCTGAAAGTATTTGTATGGAGTGTAGCCATGTATGGAAGTGAAACATGGACGAAAAATAGTTTGGACAAGAAGAGAATAGAAGCTTTCGAAATGTGGTGCTACAGAAGAATGCTGAAGATCAGATGGGTAGATCACGTAAGTGATGAGGAGGTATTAAATATAATAGGGGAGAAGAGGAGTTTGTGGCACAACTTGACAAAAACAAGGGACCGGTTGGTAGGGCATGTTCTGAGGCATCAAGGGATCACATATTTAGCATTGGAGGGCAGCGTGGAGGGTAAAAATCGTAGAGGGAGACCAAGAGATGAATACACTAAGCAGATTCAGAAGGATGTAGGTTGCAGTAAGTACTGCGAGATGAAAAAGCTTGCACAGGATAGAGTAGCATGGAGAGTTGCATCAAACCAGTCTCAGGACTGAAGACCACAACAACACAACATCCGTAATGGATTGGCCCCTGCCTCTAGCTCCAACTACCATTCCGCGTTCAAAACCTGTTAATTCCCGTCGTGTGGCGATAATCATGTTGGAAACTTTCTCACACGGATCACGTGAGTGCTAATGATAGATCCAGCAATGCATGCCTTTTTATACTTTGTGTTCGCCACACTAGCTCTGACCATATATGTGGATACCGCTATCCCATGACTCTTTTCACCCGATTGTGGAATGACTCCATGAAATATGGCAGTTAATAGTGCACCGTGGCACCACATGAAGCACTACGTAATGTTTCGCAACCTGTCTGTGGACTGTTCATTTCTTTGGTTCAAGGCCGTCGTCAAAAAGGAAGTAAACGCAGTGACAGTTCTTGCTTGTTTGTCTTTGGATGAACGAGTAGCATTTTGGCTGTGAAATTAGGGAGAACAAGATACACCAGTTTGTCTATACTACGTAAAGACATTTGCAGTAGGATGCATGGGTGTTTGCACAAGTTTATCCAAGTGGTGGTAGGATTCCAGAAGTTCCATTTTACGTACAAGTGATTGTTTGAGCTTGAGGATGTATTATGCCTCAAGAAATAAATTTGTCAGTAAGAACACAAAGCTTATTATTTCTTATACGATTGGTAGCTACTCAGACAATACTTTGTTTAAAGGCAGGTTATTGCTACACCTTAGAGTTAAGCACATTTAGTTAGTATATCCAAACTACACTGCTGGAAATTGAAATAAGAACACCGTGAATTCATTGCCCCAGGAAGGGGAAACTTTATTGACACATTCCTGGGGTCAGATACATCACATGATCACACTGACAGAACCACAGGCACAGAGACACAGGCAACAGAGCATGCACAATGTCGGCACTAGTACAGTGTATATCCACCTTTCGCAGCAATGCAGGCTGCTATTCTCCCATGGAGACGATCGTAGAGATGCTGGATGTAGTCCTGTGGAACGGCTTGCCTTGCCATTTCCACCTGGCTCCTCGGTTGGACATGCGTTCGTGCTGGACGTGCAGACCGCGTGAGACGACGCTTCATCCAGTCCCAAACATGCTCAATGGGGGATAGATCCGGAGATCTTGCTGGCCAGGGTAGTTGACTTACACCTTCTAGAGCACGTTGGGTCGCACGGGATACATGCGGACGTGCATTGTCCTGTTGGAACAGCAAGTTCCCTTGCCGGTCTAGGAATGGTGGAACGATGGGTTCGATGACGGTTTGGATGTACCGTGCACTATTCAGTGTCCCCTCGACGATCACCAGAGGTGTACTGCCAGTGTAGGAGATCGCTCCCCACACCATGATGCTGGGTGTTGGCCCTGTGTGCCTCGGTCGTACGCAGTCCTGATTGTGGCGCTCACCTGCACGGCGCCAAACACGCATACGACCATCATTGGCCCCAAGGCAGAAGCGACTCTCATCGCTGAAGACGACACGTCTCCATTCGTCCCTCCATTCACGCCTGTTGCGACACCACTGGAGGCGGGCTGTACGATGTTGGGGCGTGAGCGGAAGACGGCCTAACGGTGTGCGGGACCGTAGCCCAGCTTCATGGAGACGGTTGCGAATGGTCCTCGCCGATACTCCAGGAGCAACAGTGTCCCTAATTTGCTGGGAAGTGGCGGTGCGGTCCCCTACGGCACTGCGTAGGATCCTACGGTCTTGGCGTGCATCCGTGCGTCGCTGCGGTCCGGTCCCAGGTCGACGGGCACGTGCACCTTCCGCCGACCACTGGCGACAACATCGATGTACTGTGGAGACCCCCCCCCTCCCCCCCGTGTTGATCAATTCGGCGGTACGTCCACCCGGCCTCCCGCATGCCCACTATACGCCCTCGCTCAAAGTCCGTCAACTGCACATACGGTTTACGTCCACGCTGTCGCGGCATGCTACCAGTGTTAAAGACTGCGATGGAGCTCCGTATGCCACGGCAAACTGGCTGACACTGACGGCGGCGGTGCACAAATGCTGCGCAGCTAGCGCCATTCGACGGCCAACACCGCGGTTCCTGGTGTGTCCGCTGTGCCGTGCGTGTGATCATTGCTTGTACAACTCTCTCGCAGTGTCCGGAGCAAGTATGGTGGGTCTGACACACCGGTGTCAATGTGTTCTTTTTTCCATGCTGTGAACAGCAGAAAGCTAGGGGAAAGTACCGTCGTGATTATTTTCGGAGATGGCATGCAATTCTACTCAACGGTCAAGCAGCAGGTTAATTCTGACTTGTACAGTAAGCATATTTAAATTGTGCATTTGTCTACCGTGAAGGTGTGATGGATGTATTGCCAATTTGAGATGTTGTCATTAAGAAAAGCCTCGGTCGTTCAGGCTCGGGGATGAACCAGTCGGTTCGAAAGTAGTTACCAAAATATATGTACAGCAACTGTGACAGATTTATGATAAACTGTTCATGAAATAAATCAGTTGCTGGTCGTGCATCAACAAAATGTTGAAATTGCGTAACTAGTAAAATATATAGGATATCACAGGGGATACTGAATTTAACTGACGAAAGGATAAAATATAAAAGTGAAAGGGAATATAGTTGTCTAAAGACTGAGGTTAAATGAAAGGGCAAAATGGCTAAGCGAGAATGGCTGAAGTATAAATGCAGCTCTATAGAGGCACATTGATGTATGTTGGTTGGCATTCGTCTCATGTATGTCTGATACGCGATCTTAAATTTCATTGCTTGCTTCTTATAGCATATATTATATTTATTGATTCCATAAGGAAGGACATTATCGTCCGTGCCTTATTTGACGTCGACGTTGATTTGAACCTATTTCACACTTACGATTATGAAAATTTAAACTGTTGAAACATCTACAGTGAATCTAACAAAATATTTGAGCAACTGTCGACTGGTTTTCATCTTCGTTGAAAAAGTAACGTAATGATATGTTCTCATTTATTTAATTCTTCTATATCTACATTCTACATTTATACTCTTCTAGCCACCCATCGGCGTGTGGCGGAGGGCACTTTACGTGCCACTATCATTACCTCCCTTTCCTGTTCCAGTCGCGTACGGTTAGCGGGAAGAGCGACTGCCGGAAAGCCTCCGTTCGCGCTCGAATCTCTCTAATTTCACATTCGTGATATCCTCGGGAGGTATAAGTAGGCGGAAGCAATATATTCGATACCTCATCCAGAAACGCACCCTCTCGAAACCTGAACAGCAAGTTACACCGCGATGCAAAGCGCCTCTCTTGCAGAGTCTGCCACTTGAGTTTGCTAAACATCTCCTTAACGCTATCAAGCTTACCAAATAACCCCGCGACGAAACGCGCCGCTCTTCTTTGGATCTTCTAAATCTCCTCTGTCAACCCGACCTGGTACAGATCCCACTCAATCAACAGGTTGATCCAGACTTGTACAGTGAGCGTACGATATCCGTAATGGAATGTCCCATCCGTCTAGCTACCATTCCGCGTTCAAAACCTGTTAATTCCCGTCGTGTGGCCATAATCATGTTGGAAACCTTCTCACACGAACTATGTGAGAACAAATGACAGCTCCGCCAACTGTTATTCCCTTTGTTATCATGTATCCACGTGCGAACATTTGTTTCCTGCATTCTGAGGCTCGTTCTTAACTGCAAAGAGCTTGCAGTAGGACAGATGCTTTTCACCGTAGCGAAGATTAACAAGCGCTCTTAGCTCTTAAGGTATGCATTTGACAGCCCACGTTTACTGGACATATTTTGCTTGTTTTGTCCCACACTATTATCTCTGAAAATATGGAATACTTTTTTTTTACCATCCTGCTGTCTAGCAACATCATTATATGAACGATTGGCATAGAAGTGAAGATAAAAATATATTTGTGATTACTCAGCAAAGCCATCAGCAATTAGGAGGCCTAGGTTAGGTGCAAAGTCTAGCAGAAAGAAGGTTCTGCTGCTAGGTAGATCCCACGGTAGAGGTGTGGGCCAGCAGTAGCAGGAAGTGTTGGGGAGTGAGTACCAGGTCACCAGCATTGTGAAGCCTAGTGCAGGATTGGCTCAGGTGATTGAAAGCATAGGGGAGTTACGTAAGAATTTTACGAAAGAGGATCAGGTAGTGATAGTGGGCGGAGAAGGGAACAGTCTCGATAGGGACGGGGAGTATGATGTCAGTGGTGACTTGGTTAAGATAGCTACTCAAACTGGTGGCACGAATATGCATTTCGTGCAACTGTTTCAGCGTCACGATCGGCCTCACCTTAATGCGGCTGTTAGGCGCATTAATGTGGGGCTGGGGAGGGCACTGATGGCGCAGGGCATGGATCACATCTAAGTGGTGCCAGCTGGGTCCATCAGTAGATGAGGTTTCACTAGGCATGGCCTGCACCTCAATAGGTATGGGAAGGGGAGGCTGGCTAAGCTTATAGGTGACAGTGTAGTGGGTGGTGGTGGTGGTAGTGGTATTACTCATGCAAAAATTCCTGTAGTAGTTGGTGTTAGAGCTGCACCTTTTTCAGACTGAAGTCAGCTGATAGGTACACCTGCTTAAAGAAAGTACATCTAACTAAGGGCTCACCTCCAGAGGATGTAATGTTTCCAAGTAGAGAAGGAATTAGCATATTTCATCAAAATATAAGAGGTATTAGATATAAAGTTAGTGAACTGCTAATAGATGTTAACTCTGAAATTACTGGTATATCAGACCACCACTTAAATAATTTGATAATTCAGAGGCTTCCTTTACCAGGCTACAGATTAGCTGGCTGTTTCTCAAGGAGTTCTTTGCGGGGTGGGGGAGCGGCTCTGTACGTAAAAAACAGTATTTCATTTGAGTACATACACGTATCACGACACTGCACTGAACAGATATTTGAAAGTTCTGCAGCATTAGTTGAATTTAGTGAAATTAAACTTCTAATTGCTGTTGTTTATAGGTCCCGTAACTCCGACTTCAGAGCATTTTTGCTTAAGCTAGAGAGGGTTCTTGATTGACTTTGAAGGAAGTACGAGAAAGTAGTTATATGTGGTGACTTCAATATTAATTTTGTACATGATTGTGCAAAGGACAGGATGTTGGTAGATCTCCTAAATTCATATGATCTGATGCAAACTGTGTTTTTTCTAACTAGGGTGCAGGGGAATAGTAGCACAGTCATAGATAATATTTTTATTCATTCTTCATTACTAGATGGGCATTCTGTTAGTAAAAGGATCAATGGCCTTTCAGACCATGATGCACAAATTTTAACATTAAAAGTTTTTTGTACTCAAACCATGTCGTATTTAATTACAAACTATGTAGGAAAGTTAATCCAAGAGCAATAGAGAGTTTTTCAAAACTTGTCAAGGAACAAGAGTGGCTAGATGTTTATAGTGCCGATAATAGAGATGATAAATACAATGCTTTCCATAACACATTTCTCATGCTCTTTGAGAGTTGCTTTCCATTAGAACATTCTAAACGGGGTACTAGCAGTAATGGACAGTCGGGTTGGCTGACTAGTGAGATAAGGAAATCATGTAGAACAAAGTGGGTATTATATCAAAATGACAGAAGGAGTCACAATCAAGCTACAGTGGTCCATCACGAACAATATTGTAAGGTGCTTAAAAATGTTATTAGCAAGGCAAAAAGCATGTGGTATGCAAGTAAAATAGCTAATTTACAGGATAAAATTAAAGCCATATGGTCAGTTGTGAAAGTGTCTGGTGAGTTGCACAAGGTTGATGATATAAAGTCAGTTCGCAGTAATAATATTTCAGTTACTGATAAATCAGATATATGTACAGTATTTAACAACCATTTTCTGCGCATTGCTGGTGAATTACATAAAAATTTAGTTTCTACAGGAAATCATATAAATTTCATAGCAAATGCCTTTCCGACATTGACATCTGAAATACTCCTCTGTGATACAGACAAGAGGGAGATTGCGTCAATAATTAAATCACTGAAGACTAAGGACTCTCATGGTTATAATGGAGTGTCTAGTAGAATATTAAAGTACTGTGCTGCACATGTTAGCCAAGTATTTAGCCATATTTGTAATTTTTCCTTTAGGAATGGTCAGTTTCCTAAGCGATTAAAGTACTCAGTAGTAAAGCCGCTTTATAAAAAGGGAGAAAGGGATAATGTAGATAATTTTAGACCTATCTGTATGCCATCAGTGTTTGCAAAAGTTATCGAAAAGGCTGTGTATGTAAGATTAATTGATCATTTTATATCACACGATTTGCTATCAAATGTACAGTTTGGCTTTAGAAGTCGTTTGACAACTGAAAATACTATATTCTCTTTTCTCTGTGAGGTACTGGATGGGCTAAACAAAAAGTTTCGAACGCTTTGGGTATTTTTTGATTTAACAAAGGCATTTGACTGTGTTGATCTCACAATATTGCTCCAGAAGCTGGATCATTACGGAATAAGGGGAGTAGCTCACAATTGGTTCACTTCTTACCTTAGGAACAGGCAGCAAAAGGTCATTATTCACAATGTTGATAACGGCTGTGATGTGGGATCTGAGTGGGGTACTGTCAAGTGTGGGGTGCCCCAGGGATTAGTGTTGGGGCCGCTCCTGTTCCTTATTTATATAAATGATATGTCCTCTAGTATTATGGGTAACTCTAAAATATTTCTGATTGCTAATGACACTAGCTTGGTAGTAAAGGATGTTGTGTGCAACATTGACTCGGTTTCAAGTAGTGCAGTACATGACATCAGTTCCTGGCTTGTAGAAAATAAACTAACATTAAATCACAGTAAACTCAGTTTTTACATTTGCTAACACACAATTCAACAAAACCCGACGTTTTAATCTCACAGAACGGACATATGATTAGTGAAACTGAACAGTTCAAATTCCTAGGTGTTTAGATAGATAGTAAGCTATCGTGGAAAGCCCACGTTCAGGATCTAGTTCAAAGACTTAATACTGCCATTTTCACTATTCGAACGGTATCGAAAGTGAGTGATACTTCGACACGTAAATTAGTCTACTTTGCATATTTTCATTCACTTATGTCGTATGGTATTATGTTTTGGGGTAACTCTTCCCATTCTAGAAGGATATTTTTGGCTCAGAACCGGGCGGATATGGCAATAAGTGGTGTGAGTTCACGAACCTCTTGTCGACCTCTGTTCACGAGGCTGGGTTTTTGACATAGGCCCCTCAATATGTATATTCCTTACTGTCGTTTCTTGTTACCAAGATTAGTTTATTTCCAGCAATAAGCAGCTTTCACTTAGTTAATACTCGGCAGAAATCAAACCTTCATTTGGATCGGACTTCCTTAACTCTTGTGCAAAAATGTGTGCAGTGTACTGCTGCATCCATTTTTTCAATAAGCTGCCACTCGAATTCAAAAATCTTAGCAGTAATCCACGCGCTTTCAAATCGAAACTGTAGAGTTTCCTCATGGGTCACTCCTTCTACTCTGTGAGGAGTTCCTTGGAAAATTAAGTTGATTCTCATTGTAATGCTGATAGCGTTTGCTTAAACTTATGGACTGATTTTCTTTCAGGTTCATGAACATTTTTTTTATCTGTTATTACGTTTATGTTGTAAGTTCATGTACTGACACGTTCCATGACCTTGGAGATTTTCTCCTCAATTTGGTCCTACGGAACTTGAGATGTAAATAAATAAATAAATAAGAGCTACGAGTCATACTAAGGCTTCGTAATTATCTTTATATACATCATGTATTATTGTTGCCGGTTACCTGCATGAATGATTTTATTTGGAAGCAGCGATCTCTGAGGGCCCCGTCCGACCCTAGGGCAAGGCTTACCTATGCAGTTGCGAAGTCCGGCGCTGAAGGGCACGTAGGCGAAGGGGTGCCTGCCCTGCACTCTTTCCGGCAGGAAGTTGTCAGGGTCGAAGCGATCAGGGTCCGGCCAGTGGTCGGGGTCGCGGTGTGTGTGGCAGATCTGCATCGTTACTGTTACGCCCTCTGGTATCCTGTACCCACCTGCGAACATGCGAAGTGTTTACACACAACAGCAGTCACCCAAACTGAAAGCGTGATACCAAGATTAACGCACAGCTTGCCAAGTACCCACAGACAGAATGTAGGAGAGTCAACCAAGGACAAATACCGAAGGAATTGTGATTGTAGTGTATATTCTAATCTACATCTATATCTACATGATTACTCTGCAATTCACATTTAAATGCTTGGCAGACGGTTCATTGAACCACAATCATACTATCTCTCTACCATTCCACTCCCGAACAGCGAGCGGGAAAAACGAACACCTAATCTTTCTGTTCGAGCTCTGATTTCTCTTACTTAATTTTTGATGATCATTCCTACCTATGTAGGCTGGGCTTAACAAAATACTTTCGCATTCGGAAGAGAAAGTTGGTGACTGAAATTTCGTAAATAGATCTCGCCGCGACGAAAAACGTCTTTGTTTAATGACTTCCATCCCAATTCGCGTATCATATCTACGACACTCTCTCACCTGTTACGTGATAATACAAAACGAGCTCCTCTTTTTTGCTCCCTTTCGATGTCCTCCGTCAATCCCACCTGGTAAGGATCCCCAACCGCGCAGCAATATTCTAACAGAGGACGAACGAGTGTAGTGTAAGCTGTCTCTTTAGTGGACTTGTTGCATCTTCTAAGTGTCCTGCCAATGAAACGCAACCTTTGGCTCGCCTTCCCCACAATATTGTCTATGTGGTCTTTCCAACTGACGTTGTCCTTAATTTTAACACCCAGGTACTTAGTTGAATTGACAGACTTGAGAATTGTACTGTTTATCGAGTAATCGAATTCCAACGGATTTCTTTTGGAACTCATGTGGATCACCTCACACTTTTCGTTATTTAGCGTCAACTCCCACCTGCCAAACCATACAGCAATCTTTTCTAAATCGCTTTGCAACTGATACTGGTCTTCGGATGACCTTACGAGACGGTAAATTACAGCATCATCTGCGAACAACCTAAGAGAACTGCTCAGATTGTCACCCAGGTCATTTATATAGATCAGGATCAGCAGAGGTCCCAGGACGCCCCCTGGGGAACACCTGATATCACTTCAGTTTTACTCGATGATTTGCCATCTATTACTACGAACTGCAACTTTCCTGGCAGGAAATCACGCGTCCAGTTGCACAACTGAGACGAGATCCCACAGGCCCACAGCGTGATTAGAAGTCGCTTGTGAGGAATGGTGTCAAAAACTTTCCGGAAATATAGAAATACGAAATCAACTTGAGATCCCCTGTCGATAGCGGCCATTACTTCGTGTGAATAAAGAGCTAGCTGCGTTGCACAAGAACGATGTTTTCTGAAACCATGCTGATTACGTATCAATAGATCGTTCCCTTCGAGATGATTCATAACGTTTGAATACAGTATATGCTCCAAAGCCCTACTGCAAACCGACGTCAATGATATAGGTCTGTAGTTCGATGGATTACTCCTACTACCCTTCTTAAACGCTGGTGCGACCTGCGTAATTTTCCAATCTGTAGGTACAGATCTATTGGTGAGCGAGCGGTTGTATATGATTCCTAGGTAGGGAGCTATTGAATCAGCGTACTCTTAAAGGAACCTAATCGGTATACAATCTGGACATGAAGATTTGCCCGTATCCATTGATTTGAATTGCTTCGCAACCCCTAAGGTATCTACTTCTACGAAAGTCATGCTAGCAGCTGTTCGTGTTTCAGATGCTGGAATATTCCATTCGTTTTCCCTGGTGAAGGAATTTCGGAAAACTGCGTTCAATAACTCCGCTTTAGCGGCACAGTCGTCGGTAACAGTACCATCGGTACTACGCAGCGAAGGTATTGACTGCGTCTTACCGCTTGTGTACTTTACATACGACCAGAATTTCTTCGGATTTTCTACCAAATTTCGTGACAATGTTTCTTTGTGGTACCTATTAAAGGCAACTAGCATTGATGTCCGTGACAAATTTCGCGCGTCTGTAAATTTTAGCCAATCTTCGGGATTTCTCGTTCTGAAGTTCGCATTCTTTTTCCGTCGCCTCTGCAACAGCGTTCGGACCTGTTTTGTGTACCATGGGGGATCAGTTCTATCTCTTGCCAATTTATGAGGTATGAATCTCTCAATTGCTGTTGCTACTGTATCTTTGAATTTGAGCACCATCTCGACTGCATTTGCATAGTCAGTTCGGAAGGAATGGAGATTGTCTCTTAGGAAGGCATCTAGTGACACTTTATCCGCTTTTTTAAATAAAGTTATTTTGCATTTGTTTCTGGTGGATTTGGAAGAAACGGTATTGAGCCTAGCTACAACGACCTTGTGATCACTAATTCCTCTATCAGTCATGATGCTCTCTCTTAGCTCTGGATTGTTTGTGGCTAAGAGGTCAAGTGTGTTTTCGCAACCATTTACAATTCTCGTGGGTTGATGGACTAACTGCTCGAAATAATTTTCAGAGAAAGCATTTAGGACAATCTCGGAAGATGTTTTCTGCCTACCACCGGTTTTGAACAAGTATTTTTGCCAACATACCGAGGGAAGGTTGAAGTCTCCACCAACTATAACCGTATGAGTAGGGTATTTATTTGTTACGAGACTCAAATTTTCTCTGAACTGTTCCGCAACTATATCTTCGGATTCTGGGGGTCGGCAGAAGGAGCCAATTAAGTTAGTTCGGCTGTTAAGTATAACGTCCACCCACACCAATTCGCACGAAGTATCTACTTCGACTTCACTTCAAGATAAACCACTACTGACAGACACAAACACTCCACCACCTATTCTGCCTAATCTATCTTTCCTGGACACCGTCTGAGACTTCGCAAAAATTTCTGCAGAACTTATTTCAAGCTTTAGCCAGCTTTCTGTACCTATAACGATTTCAGCTTCTGTGCTTTCTATTAGCGCTTGAAGCTCAGGGACTTTCCCAGCACAACTACAACAATTCACAACTACAATTCCGACTGTTCCTGGATCCAAGCACGTCCTGTATTTGCCATGCACCCTTTGAGATTGCAGCCCACCCCATACTTTCCCGAGGCTTTCTAACCTAAAAAACTGGCCAGTCGACGCCACATAGCCTCCGCTACCCGTATAGCGCCAGCTGAGTGTAGTGAACTCCTGACCTATTCAGCGGAACCCGAAACCCCACCACCCTTTGGCGCAAGTCAAGGAATCTGCAGCCAACACGGTCGCAAAACCGTCTAAGCTTTTGATTCGGTCCCTCCGCCCGGCTCTGCACCAAAGGTCCGCAGTCGGTTCTGTCAACGATGCTGCAGATAGTGAGCTCTGCCTTCATCTCGTAAGCAAGGCCGGCATAATGTGCTGTTTAGTAATTATACCAAAATATAGGGTCCTCTTAGCTGTGGCATATGTTAAACAAAATTTTAGTGTACTTGTCGCATGAGGTAGGTAAACAGCACTTGTTGAGAAAGTCATCGGCAGAACTTTTTTACTTTCATAAATATACAGTAAAAGTCAGACTAGACCTTCATAGTTTTGTCTGGGATGTGTTGTCTCAAAAATAAAATGCCCAAATTTGATGATTCAAGTCAATGGTGTGAGAGGTGTCAGATGGCTGAATGGCAAAATCGTGTAATGATAATGCTCTTCCAAATATTACCAATATAACATCAAAAGTATCCAGACAACCCTATGGAACGTGGAGTTGAACATTAATTGTAATGGGAGGTTGGCCTGCCAGTATAAAAGGAGACGGGGAGTAGCGTGCTGCCAGTAGAAGAGCAGTGACAACAGAACGGATTGGCCACACTCTGAAATTGCAAAAAATGTTCAAATGTGTGTGAAATCTTGTGGTACTTAACTACTAAGGTCATCAGTCCCTAAGCTTACACACTACTTAACCTAAATTATCCTAAAGACAAACACACACACACATGCCCGAGGGAGGACTGGAACCTCCGTCGAGACCAGCAGCAGAGTCCATGATCTGAAATTGCAGCTAGCATAAGACAGCTAGCATTGGACATAAATGCAACACATAGTGATAGTTCTTCATTTTTCCTTATTTTGCCTTAGTTTGAGAAGGTATTAGTTACTAAATCACAAATGTCTTTTCGCAATCATATAATGACGTTCATCATCTTTAACGCCACAGCAAACATGTTGAATTAAAGAGGAAGTGATTGAATCGTCAGATGAGATTTCGTATTTACGGCTGCAGATGATATTAACTAGATAGATGTTAAAGTAAATAGTAAAGAAATTGAATGGATTGCTTTTGGTGAACTAAATACCACGTTGTTTATCAGATTCTGCGTTACTATTGTTTTATACATAACCGTTTTTGTGGAACATACAAATTAACAATGCCCCAGGCTCTGGATAAGCCATACATACACAATATCCTTTCTTTCTGCAATGCTTGATCCTAAAGGTGTGCACGAGAAACCCTTGAAGTTTGGAAGGTAGAAGATGAGGTACTGGCAGACATTAATCTGTGAGGGCAGGTCGTGAGTTCTGCTTGGGTAGCTCAGTTGGAAGAGCACTTACCTCAGAAAGGTAAAGCTCCCCGGTTCGATCACCGGTCCGGCACACAGCTTTAATCTGCCAGGAAGTTACAATTACTACGCTAGAACCAAGGTGTGGACCAAATATACCATTCATGACAAGTGAGCGTCATTATTCCACTGTAAAATTTTTGTTTTGTCAAATCTTACTGTTGTTTAGGTAGAACACCTGATCGACCTGTACCTTATGGACGCAAACTAATGGAGTGTACGGTCTGAATAACAGGGCAGCTGAACCGAAGTACTGAAAACATGTAACTTACATTATAAATTCATGAAGTATATCACCTTAAATAGAGCACTTGGCTCAAATGTATTATATTTAATTGAACACCACAACCTTCTGAGTACGTTTACAATCATCAAAATAGATGTCTATGTGAAACTGAAAGAAATGGTTCAAATGGCTCTGAGCACTATGGGACTTAACCTCTGTGCTCATCAGTCCCCTAGAACTTAAAACTACTTAAACCTAACTAACCTAAGGACATCACACACATCCATGCCCGAGGCAGGATTCGAACCTGCGACCGTAGCGGTCACGCGGTTCCAGACTGAAGCGCCTAGAACCGCACGGTCACACCAGTGAAACTGAATCAGATAACAGTTACCTACCCACTTGCACATCGTTGGTGACCTTGCGGGCGATGAATGGCACGCTCGGATAAAGCCTCAATGCCTCCTTAATTACCATGTCAAGGTACTTCATGTTATGTAGATCTTGCATTGTGAGGCCTCTAAAATGATCTCTGTCAAATATATCTTTTAACTCGGAATGAAAATTCTCCTGCAAAAAGATAATAATATTGACATAGATCAGATATACATTGATCCACACAACCATAGCGAGGAGGTCCTCAAGGGTGAGGAATATGCGTAAAAGAAGAATAGATAATACAAATTTACAAAAAACCTCATCTTCCACAAATCCTAAGTGAAATGTTTCTTACAGATGTGGAATAACTAAATAAAAATCTTAAACATTTTTTAATTTCTTGTGTGTGGTGGCTGGAACGTTATTCAAAATGTGTCTTCCTGAATAATGGATACGTTTCTGGAACGAAGTACGGAACTTAAAATCTTGATGTTTGTGAGAGTCGCTGCACTTCCAAGAACCAGAGTTCTCAGAAGTAAAATTTGATTGATATATTTGCACATTGTGCAATGGAAGTTGCTGTGGTGTTGCCATCCTGATATTGTTATGACAGATGTACATAATTGTTGACTAACTTGAATCAGTATTTAAATGTTACAAGCAGTGAGTCGAAATAATGTGTGTTCGAAAAGAAGGGGCTAATCCAGTTCCACATTCCAGTAGAGATCTTTTTTTTAACGCAGCAGCTGCAAGAGGAGCAGCTCAACACATGAGACAGACAAAAGAAGACAGATGAGACGCAGAACACTAAATTGAGCAGTTGGGACATGGCAGTGGATAAAATTAAAAAGTACACTGGAACAATTGACAATGAAGTGTGCAAATGAATATTTAGTAACTTAGAGTGTTACGGTGAAGAAACGAGAGAACTGGTGTGACATATTTATTAGGTAAGGTTTGTGAAATTGACCATTTGACGATTTCAGAAAAGAAGACAAAATCGGTGGCTTTCAAAGGGAAATATCCTGTACGGACAAACATTGCGATCTACAATAGAACAAATCAATCATTTTAATTATTTAGGTTGTGATATAATTTACGAATATGACAAAGATGTAAAGAAGAAATTAGAAAAATTCCGGAACGTAGGTGGAACAATAACCAGATGCGCAAAAAATAAAACAAGAAGAGAAACAAGATCGAAATTTTAAGAGGTGGTAGCAGGTCAACTGTTTGTTTGTGGATGTGATCGTGGGTTATAGATAAACGTCTGGAAAGTCGCATACAGGCAACACACGAGTTTTCTACGAGCAATGAAGGGATGCGCACAAGCACCGATTTAGAAATTCGGAAGTTGTGAAAGTGCTGAATGTACTTAACATTCTTAATAAAGTAGAAGAAAATAGAAGAAGCCGTAATGAACAGCTCGAAAGAATGAGTGGAGAAAGATTACCTCTACAGATTAGAAGATCTAATCCAGTTGGGAGAAATCAGGGAAGACAGAGCAGGCCGTGGGTATGGTAACTGGTGAAACAATTTTTGTTTTTGTTTTTTTCTTGATTGGATTTCGATTCCCCCCCCCAGAGGGGGGGAGGGCTGACAGCAGTATAACACGCCGCTGTGCACCCTACATAAAAGCAGGTGACAAAACTGTGACTGTTAAAACTGAAATATATCGAAAAAATTGCGAAGAAATATAAAAGCAAAGGGTCAGTGATGCTGATTAAAACACATACTAAAGAGACAGGCGCAATTAAAAAAACACAGCAACAGTTCGGCGTCTGTTCGCAACAGTTAAAAAAACACACCTAGCGACAGTATGGTAGCTATTCACAACACTGAAAAATGGGGTGCGCAACACTGAACACTCACAGAAACACTGCACTACAGAGTATGAAGGCATATGAGAGGAAGGGGTGGGGAGGACCTGGACAGAGGAGGGGGAAAAAGGGAGAGGATAGCCAGAAAAGGGGGGAACTGATGAAGGGATAAGACACAGAAAAGGGCGGGCAGGGCAGACGTGAGAAGGAGTGGGGAAGGCAGTGAAGAAAGAAAAAGGTCTCGGGGGAGAAAGAAGTCAAAGTGAGGGTAGGCAGGGATAAAAAAAGGATGGAAGGGGGGCAGAGGGAGCCTGGGAAAAGGAAAGAGGGTGGGAGGGGGAGCGGAGGATCAGAGGAGGGATAAATGGAGGGAGGTAGGCGTCATCTGGGAAGGGGAGTTGATGGAAGCCACCATGGGAAAGGAGGTGAAGGGTGTAGAGGTGGAGGGTAGGGGGGCTCACAACAGTGAAAGCGTGGCAGCGGGTGGGGATTGGAGAGGAGAGAAGCAACCAGTAGATGGGAGGGGGGGGGGGGGGGCTGAAGTCAGTGGGAGGTGTAGAGGACTTGGATATGTTTGAGGAAAAGGAGAAGATGGGGGAAAAGAATCAGGTCGTAAAAGACCTGTGTGGGGGATGGGAGGTGTATACAGAAGGCGAGGCAGACTGCTTGGCACTCGAGGATCTAGAGTGACTTATACAACCTCGGGGGGGGGGGGGGGGGTGCACATATCCAGGTGGGACTGGCATAACAGAGGATGGAACTGACTAAGGATTTGTAGGTGTGGAGGGCGGTAGAGGGGTTCAATCCCCATGGCCGGCCAGAGAGGAGTGTAAGGAAGTGGAGGTGGTCGTGGGTTTTGCATTGGATAGAGCAGAGATGAGGGATCCAGGTGAGGTGAAAGTAAAGGGTGAATCCAAGGTAGGTGAGGGTGGGGGAGAGACGGAGAGAGACGGACAGGACGGGTGCAGATGGTAAGTGAAAAATCAAGGAGCCAGACAAAGTGAATCGTTTGACTTATGGTGATGTCCTGGATCTTGGAAGGATTGATTTTGAGGAGCCGCTGGTTACACCATGTGGCAAAAAGGTCGAGCTGATTCTGTGGAAGGCGTTAAGGCCGTTGACGGGTAGGAGAGAAGGCAAGGAAGACGGTGTCATCAGTATATTGCAAAAGGTGGACCAGAGGAGGGGTGGGTGGTTGTGTGGCAAGGAAAAAAAAGGCTTAGTACTTCAAGTGAAGAAGGATTGTGATGATGATGATTAGTTCCTCCTTCGTATATAGTGGCTGCTTTGCAAAATATGTTATTGAATCTGAAACGATTTAGGATCTAAACTGGAACGGCATTTAAAGTGGTGACACCGCAATTCCTTCTTCACATTCGATTAGTTACTCTCCTAGTCACTAGAGGTCTGCATCTGACGTTAACGCCCGCTCCAATTGCTCGGAGCTTGTAGTTCCGCGCAAGTCCGTCAGAGGTCAATACAGCGCTTTGGACTGGAGGGCATCCGCACTGGACTTTTCATGACGCTCGTGCGAGCGTCGCACCATTGAATTGCTCTAGGAAGATGATATCTGTTCTTTCGGACATGCTGGAAGCACACAAGTTTCCTACAGTTAAGTTTGTTTTGTCATGGGTGCACAAACTGAAAAGTCTTTGTAATATAGGACCCGAAGATACAAAGGCGAATACAAGCTACGTGTCCAGCAAATGGAAATTTCACTTAATGGCCAAACGCCACTTTCAGTGTTACTGGTATTTTGTCAGTACACTAGAACGGTTGTATTATCATCTATTAACTATAAGTACTACGAGTACTGTATTATCGCTGTCTCCGTCTCGCAGATGAGAAAGTAAAAAATGCGGTGTTGCACAGAATAGTTATTATTCCTATAACTGGAAATGATATTTGCTTGTGACGGAGATGAGACGTTAAATTGTGTGGGTTTTGATAAGTTAGATAAAAAAAATTTGTGTAGTTTGAAATGTTTGCTGACGAAGCGATCTTTATCCAAAACGAGTGAATTCATTGTAATTAGGTCAACAGGGAATAATTTGGAGACAATTTTGTTCTTGATAGACTTCTAATTTGTCAGGTGGTCACATACTTGCATTTGAATCAATAAAGAGACGGTGTTATAAAAAGCATTATGAGACAGACAAAAGTTGGTAGACACATAGTTGTCCTATGAAACTCCAAATCTTCGTTTCAAAAATTTCGTTTCTTCTTATGGGTCATAATAATGTCACGATTAGAAATTGCCAGCTAGGAGTATACGTCTACAGGGTAAACAAATTGATCTGAGTATACTTCCATCAGCAGGTGGGAGTACGTAAGGAGCGACGCCAGACTGCGGACTAGAGATGGCAAAAAATAATGTAACTGATAGAAATAACCGATTATTGAGAAGTAGCAGTTACTGTGATAATCGCTTATATGATACTAGTAGTTTTTTCAATAACTGCCATAGACCATAAATATAATAGGCAGGCCCTGACGTCATTTTCGTGGCTCCAACATCTCTGGGCTGAAGTCACGTGAATGTTGGTGAAACATAGTTGATTCGTGTTGCGCTTATGGGTGTACTCAGCGTTTTGTCGGGGCAAATGGCATTACATTTCACGTGTAAGTGTTTCTATGACAGTGCAGATGCGTTTATTGAAATCTGCCGAAATGAATTGTATATGTTTTTTACACTTGAAGAAGAGTATCACGTAAATTAAAGTGTTGAAAATGATGCCTGTAAAGTCAGACTCATATTACATTTTGGAAAGTATCTGTGACAATTCTGTTACAGAAGTGAGTAAAATTGTTTCTCGTTCCTACTCATAGGTTCCCTAAGGATGAAAACCGAAGGTAGCTTTGGATACCGGCCCTGAAGCGGAAAAACTTTAAGCCACCTGCACATACCCGCCTTTGCTCGAAGCATTTCGCGGAGAAGTGTTTTGATAGGTTAGTCATTATGTACAATGTATATATATAATTTATATTTACAGTCTCTGTCATTTTTAAAGCTAGGCTCCAAAATTATTTTCTGAAACTGCAAAGTCCCACCTTTCATCTAAACTATTATTTTTTTAAACTGATAGTTTAAACTATTGTGAAAATAGTGGGAATTGAACCTTAGAAGTGCACCTAAAATTGATACTCTAAAATGGGCCTGCTCCTAAGAGTCGACAATTTTGGCACCTATAGTTGACATAATTCCCAGATCCCATTTTCTTTTATAAGTGACTAGAGCTCAAAAGGCGGCGAATCCAATGTTTAAAGGTTTGACACGAGCCCACACTTACTGTTTAAAAGAATTTTAACGACATTTTACTTTAATTGCTAGTTTATAGTAATTTCGTCCCGCTACCGACCACAGTGGCGTTCGATGTATTTGTTAGATTTCTTAAATGGTACTGTGAACAAATCCAGGTCAAATGTACACTCCTGGAAATTGAAATAAGAACACCGTGAATTCATTGTTCCAGGAAGGGGAAACTTTATTGACACATTCCTGGGGTCAGATACATCACATGATCGCACTGACAGAACCACAGGCACATAGACACAGGCAACAGAGCATGCACAATGTCGGCACTAGTACAGTGTATATCCACCTTTCGCAGCAATGCAGGCTGCTATTCTCCCATGGAGACGATCGTAGAGATGCTGGATGTAGACCTGTGGAACGGCTTGCCATGCCATTTCCACCTGGCGCCTCAGTTGGACCAGCGTTCGTGCTGGACGTGCAGACCGCGTGAGACGACGCTTCATCCAGTCCCAAACATGCTCAATGGGGGACAGATCCGGAGATCTTGCTGGCCAGGGTAGTTGACTTACACCTTCTAGAGCACGTTGGGTGGCACGGGATACATGCGGACGTGCATTGTCCTGTTGGAACAGCAAGTTCCCTTGCCGGTCTAGGAATGGTAGAACGATGGGTTCGATGACGGTTTGGATGTACCGTACACTATTCAGTGTACCCTCGACGATCACCAGAGGTGTACGGCCAGTGTAGGAGATCGCTCCCCACACCATGATGCCGGGTGTTGGCCCTGTGTGCCTCGGTCGTATGCAGTCCTGATTGTGGCGCTCACCTGCACGGCGCCAAACACGCATACGACCATCATTGGCACCAAGGCAGAAGCGACTCTCATCGCTGAAGACGACACGTCTCCATTCGTCCCTCCATTCACGCCTGTCGCGACACCACTGGAGGCGGGCTGCACGATGTTGGGGCGTGAGCGGAAGACGGCCTAACGGTGTGCGGGACCATAGCCCAGCTTCATGGAGACGGTTGCGAATGGTCCTCGCCGATACTCCAGGAGCAACAGTGTCCCTAATTTGCTGGGAAGTGGCGGTGCGGTCCCCTACGGCACTGCGTAGGATCCTACGGTCTTGGCGTGCATCCGTGCGTCGCTGCGGTCCGGTCCCAGGTCGACGGGCACGTGCACCTTCCGCCGACCACTGGCGACAACATCGATGTACTGTGGAGACCCCCCCCCCCCTCCCCCCCGTGTTGAGCAATTCGGCGGTACGTCCACCCGGCCTCCCGCATGCCCACTATACGCCCTCGCTCAAAGTCCGTCAACTGCACATACGGTTTACGTCCACGCTGTCGCGGCATGCTACCAGTGTTAAAGACTGCGATGGAGCTCCGTATGCCACGGCAAACTGGCTGACACTGACGGCGGCGGTGCACAAATGCTGCGCAGCTAGCGCCATTCGACGGCCAACCCCGCGGTTCCTGGTGTGTCCGCTGTGCCGTGCGTGTGATCATTGCTTGTACAGCCCTCTCGCAGTGTCCGGAGCAAGTATGGTGGGTCTGACACACCGGTGTCAATGTGTTCTTTTTTCCATTTCCAGGAGTGTAGTTCTGGCATAATTTTTCGCAAATAAAAAAGTAATTTTTGTTGGAAACGTTTGCCAGTCAGTTGAGAAATGTGGGGAAAATACGATACAAACATAGGATGGCAGACCGCTGATTTGTAATCCCGCCACGTTTTGCCAACAGTCACGTGATTTATGTTGGAGCCACACCAGCCCTATAGCTTCTGCACAGCAAGGCCAGCCTACTAGTATCTATGGTCGAAGATAACTGCCAACTGTATCTCGCGCCATGTGTTTACCGATGATTATACTACGCTTTTACATCAATACATCTGAGACCTGGCTACGATGGAGACGGATAGACCATCTGGAAGGTGTTCTATACGGCATGGAAATAACTAAGAAACTGCGTGCCATCTGTTCACAGAACTGTGTACTATTTCGTGCGCTCTTACTACTTTTAGCACAAACAATTAAAATACAGCCAATGTCAGAGCGGTGCCTGATAGGAACGACCGTAAAAGCATTGTCCTTCCCTTGAGTCAGCGCTGTGTGTGTCAGTTCAGTTTGGGCGTGTAGTACAGAGAGTTACAATAAGGAATTCGAGCGACTATGGAAATAGCTGTCAGAGGTTGGTATTTTTTTCTGGCAGTTGTTACATTTGCTCATAAAGTTCAAAGAGCTACCACTACAGGTAACCTGGAAGTTGGTAACTGTGTTCCTGAGTCCAGTTAGAACTCGTAGAAACCGGTGATATTTCCAGAGAGGATAGTTACTGGAATGAAGAAAATATTTTAGTGCTGCTACTTTTCACTACTTGCAGTTATAATTATACTTATAACTAAACTGATTCATTCCACCTACTTCGTTATTCAACTGTGACCCCGTAAGGAGTATTTGGTAGTGAAAAATAACTAACATTTGTAACAGTTAAAAATGACGGCTATAAAAAATAGCTAACCGTGGTAACGGTTCCTCCAGAATAACCGTTTGGCTACCTCTACTGCAGACACAGAGTGCTGCTATTAAAATGGTGGCAACAGCAGCGCGGCGAGCGTGCCAGACAGGCAGGCCTCTGCCCTCCTCGTGGCGCCAAGTCCGACCACAGGCCGCATCGAGCGTTCGCCCGGGGAAGCCATGACCGAGAGCGGCGCGCTCGGGCGAGTACGAGCGAGCGAAACCCTCAATTTGCAGAATTCTACTTACCAAAGCACTGAAACCTTGGCGACACGACTTAAAATGATCTGTCAGGCTGGACGTGGACTCAAGTTTCGTCCTTCGAATAAACATAAACGGGATAGAAGCAACTGACCCTAAGTCCAACCACAAGTATGTCTGCAGTTGTGATTGCTGGTTCAAAATGGCTCTGAGCACTATGCGACTTAACATCTGTGGTCATCAGTCCGCTAGAACATAGAAGTACTTAGACCTAACTAACCTAAGGACATCACACGCATCCATGCCCGAGGCGGTCACGCGGTTCGAGACTGAAGCGCCTAGAACCGCACGGACACAGCGGCCCCTTGCTGCCCCTTTTACAAACACTATTAGTCCGTATGATCTACTTCTTCAACTACGATTTCTTTTTGACAGCTCTCTACCTCACTGAAGTCTATGTGATAGCAAGAGAGTCACAACGATGATTTCTGCGAAAGCCAAACTGCTTGGTATGGGATGATATGGCAAACCTTTGTGGGCACTGTTTTTGGAGGCAGGGCGCAGCCCTCCGCTTTACTAACTGGGGAACTCCATTTAGCACGTGGCCTAAAAATATAAAAATTGATATCAATTGACTTACTAGTAATTCCTGAAACAGAAGTTCGGTCACAGAAAAAGCGGGGGTTATTTCATGACAGCGTAAATATTTTGTTTGAAGCTATTTTTAAAACATGATCGAATATGAGGCAGCTCGTAGCACATTACTGTTAGATTGTCGTACAACTAACTTCAAACGCTAAGTGGATATACTTTAAAGTGAGACAAGAATCTTAAAACTGGTAACGTAGCGTAGGAAAATATTGAAAAGGCAGTTAGTTGAAATTTTGGTGCTTCCGTTATTTAAGAACCATGACATCCAATCAAGAATTTTAATGTTCTTTTGACCCATTGCATTCACGTTCGCGAAGAAGACATTTCGTCGTA
Source organism: Schistocerca gregaria (assembly GCF_023897955.1). Taxonomy (NCBI): domain Eukaryota; kingdom Metazoa; phylum Arthropoda; class Insecta; order Orthoptera; family Acrididae; genus Schistocerca; species Schistocerca gregaria. The sequence continues at coordinate 344,138,206 of NC_064926.1, read as the reverse complement.
TTTTTCTCTCTGTGAACATGTCTGTAGCTTGCTAGTACATAGGTTAGCCTAAATTTCTGCCTGTAACAACGAATCGCCGAATCTCAAAAAGAGATTCAAAATGTTTTTCGTATCCCTGATGCTTCTGTGTAACTGTATTTTTGTTTTAAACGCAGCCTTGACTGTTAAACGCCGCTCGGGATTAGCCGAGCGGTCTAGGCGCTGCAATCATGGACTGTGCGGTTGGTGCCGGCAACGGCTCGAGTCTTCCCTCGGGCATGGGTGTGTGTGTTTGTCCTTAGGATAGTTTAGGTTGAGTAGTGTGTAAGCTTAGTGACTAATGGCCTTAGCAGTTAAGTCCCGTAAGATTTCACACACATTATTTACTGTTCAACCTTGTATAAATGCCGACATTGAAAGATATGTTGGATGTAGCCGCCGTGGTATCTAACGTCACTAATGCACATCAACAGATGTCCTCAACTTGAAGACATCTCGAGACCGAGCGAGGTGGCGCAGTGGCTAGGACACTGGACTCGCATTCGGGAGGACGACGGTTAAATTCCGCATCCGGCCGTCCTGATTTAGGTTTTCCGTGGTTTCCCTAAGTCACTACAGGCAAACGCCGGGTTGGTTCCTTTCAAAAGGTCACGGCCGACTTACTTCCCCGTGCTTTCCTAATCCGATGAGACCGACGACCTCGCTGTTTGGCCTCCCCCCCCCCCCCCCCCCCCCCCCAAACAACACAACCCCAACCCATCATTTCCAGAGGGAGTTTCAACATGGTGTGGTACTATACAGTTTCCGATAGCAAAACTGCCAGCCAATGTGCCGAAGTTCTACCCAGTATCACGTTTTAGCATTGCCCACTCACTAGATGGCTGTGTTAACCTCTGCAGTTTCAAAGGAGAAGACACGTGTCAGTTACGCGTTTTACGAGTTGCCTTCACTTATTTTCTTTAATCATGCGCAGCAGCCGAAACACAACGCTAGACTGTAAGGTCTTTAACCGTAAGTGCCCACTCGGTACTGACACACAGTTTACACTGTACATTGAGAAAGAATGAATAATAAGAATAAAAGAACAAGAGAGTAATGGCTAGGCTGAATAGTGTGTAAGGTAGGGGTGTCGTCTGTACCCTCTACTGTTGAACCTGTGTATAACATATATAACGGAATGGCAACGAAAGAAGTTAGACAATGATTCAGGAGTGGAATTAGAACACAGGGCGAGAAAGCATAAATTATGAGACAGTGCAATTGCACGTGTGAGTGCACCGTGCGTGGCTAGTGTTCCCGCCTTCTTGTATTTTACACCCTGTTTTTAACGTACTTCTACCTCACTACGTTAATTTAAATTACTATTGTCACTGACTTGTTGCTTTGCCTGACCGTGACCGGCGCTAGCAGCGCGTATCGATATCCCCTTTCGTAGTATCTCTGCTCGCCTGCTATTACTTCTCGGTCGTCGTCTGTCGCCAGCGAGTTCGGGTCGCGAGTTCGGGCTGCCAGTCAGTTGGAACGCGTCACGAGCGCAGTCCGGACCTGCCAGTCGCGGAGTTGTAATGCGGCACTAGTGCATTCGGGTTGGAGCCGTGAGGTCTGCGTCGACATGGCTCGCGCGACCATTGCCGCCACGCATCACTTGAGCAGGGCCAATTCTAGTGCACCAGCGGAATTTTCTGCCTTGTGCCCATTAGTGTCCCGGTTACCTGCCTTGGCCGCCAACGTAATTTCACTCAGTGTCCTTTCCACACCTGTTGTCGCTGTCCAACCCGGTGTGTAGTTTTGACAGCTTAATACATTCATATTTGATTGTGGATAATGTCGTCAGTAACATTTTGTGTTTGAGTTTTCACGTACCGATTGGTGGCAAGCAAGTCGATTTGTCGGTCGGTCCGTGGCTGTCCCTTAGTTGGGTTCCGACGGACCAAGTGTAGTTGGGCTCACCACCTGTTTCACGTAAGTGAACGAGGGCAGACCGACCCCCTGGAGGCTTCTGAGTGCTGTTGTCTTTACTGGCTTTCTCACCGGTGTTTAATTGTCGGTTATTGATCTATCATAGCCAATGGAAAAAAAATTTCTTTGTTTTACTGTGTTTTATGGAAGTAAGTTTCAATTCCGGCAAGTGGATATTTGTTGAAAGGTTATTGCCGTTGTGTTGTCTTTTCTTTTAGTCTGGTTTTAGCTACTTAAAACTTAAGGCTTGTGGTTACTTTTTTTTTTTTAATTTGGAAAGTTAATGGTAGGCCTTAAGCCTTGGAACCTTATTCTTAAAATTACCTTTCAAGCTTAAACATTGCGTCCTTCTGCCTCTGAAAAGTTATGGTAATGTATTTTAAAATCTTGAAAATTTGATTGTGGGCCTTCAGCCGTTTGTATTGAATCTTGTTTACGTTTGTCTCTCCACCCTCACCTTGAGGCTTCCAGCCTAGCTGTGATACCATATATATTTTAATTATTTTATTTGTTATTTTAACTGCATTTTTATCTTGTTGGTTTCTAAGATTTCTTGTTTGGAGTCCTTCGGCTGTGATAGAATTGCATTTTGATATTAGTAGCTGTAAAGGTTCGGCTATGTCCCGCTTTGGTTGTAAATGTGTTATTAAATTATAATAAATTACAGTTTTAAGGTGAAACCGACCCCAACCTTAATTGGCCCTTTCCACAATCCTAAGCACTTGTTTTGCCCAGCGGGTTTAACGGGCGTCTCAGTGAGGTGAGAGACAATCTTAATAGCAAAATTGAGGGCTATGTAGTAGACGCGGTTAAGAAAGTAAAATAGCACATCACGGACGAAGCACCATGAAGGCAATAAACAGACTAGTACAGGCAAAGAGAACATGCCTTGCCGAAACAGGTCTACGAGTATCAAGTGTCGCTGAGGATCTACAGCTGATGGGCAAAATTGTTTCGAAGTGTAGCTCTGTGAGAAACGCGGATGAGAAGAAAATCGAATCGTTAGAAATATGACAACGTAGAAGACTGTTAATAATTAACTAGATTGGTAGATAAAATGTAGGGTCTCTGCAGAATCGGCGAGGAAAGGAATACCTACAGATTACTAACCAGAATACGGCAAAATATGACTGTGTAACATATCTGTCAATTTCTGTCGACATCGTTGTTGGCAATTAATGTGGTAATATGTAATAATCATACCAAAATGAACATATCTGAGTAGAGATTTAACGAACATTAGGGTATGTCTGAATTAGTATCCGTGCCTATATTCTCAGTTCAGGAAGGAGTCCACAAAAACGAAGTTCCCTTATTGACCGCCTTTACCATCGATCAGTAGAAAAATCAGACCACAGGCTGCACTATGAAACTGACAGAAAAGATGCATATAATTGTAAGATGACCCACTTGAAATAAACAATACAACGATCATCGAACAATAAATTATAGTCAGATAATATTTATTGTAGTTTGAAGTTTATGTCTACAGGTAACCTTATCAGCCTCTGTCTTGGTATAAAAGTTTTATGAAGCTCAATTTTACAAAGTATTAAGGAAAAAATATTTAATGAAAGAAAAGGTAAGGAAAAAACTTCAATATGATCAGAGGAAGTCAGAGGGGAAACATTGCACGAGAACTTGATCGGATTGCATATTAAAAACATCCATAACCTTAAGTAGTTTTTTTTATTGGACCAAAGTGCTGAGATCATCGGTCCCTTGGCTTACGCAGTACTTAATCTAACTTTAACTTACGCTAAGGACGACACACATACACCCATGCCCCATGCCCGAGAGAGGCCTCGAACCTCCGACGGGGCAAGGCGCATTAGGACACCGTGCGGCAAGTGTAACTAATACTCTCAGATGCAAAGGTTTAGGTGTGATTGGAAACCATGGGGGGGACTGATATATATATCAGAGAGAGAGAGAGAGAGAGAGAGAGAGAGAGAAGAGAGAGGGGGGGGGGGGGGGGTAGGAGTGAGGCAGACGGAACGAAGTGGGATTCAGAGTCAGAATCCATGAATAAAACGCTCCACCAAATTTTCGTTCAAGCTAGCGATCAAGGAAATCTTTTGTGTTATCAAGAATCTACATGGTGATTTTCATTTTTCTGATATTGTAACTGCAGTTTAGACTTACTACAGAGTAATTTTGTGTCTAAGGCTAGAATAACAGGATATCTTGGGGTTACTCACTTGTATCTCTGGGTGGTGTCCGAGTAAGACTAAAGCCCAAGATATGGCGGCCGAGGTTGTATCGTGGCCCTTAAACAAAATTGGTGCTTTAATAAAACACAAAACTTGTGGAATTATAAAAACAGAAAACAATCGTCAGAGATCATAAAAATGCATAAAGTGAACGCAGTTGCATTCATAAACAACAAACAGGAAATATGGTTAAAATAAAAAATAAAAAAATTAACCAAATACAGTGTAAAGTAACCAGCGATGAGAATTGCAGATGAGAATTGCAGATATGAGGAGGTTACAATGTACTTGGTGCATATTACTATGGTTTTCTCTTGTTGTGGGCAGATGTGGTCGACCAGAACACTGACGAGTGTGCTTACCCTATGTTCCCATGAAGTTCAACATCCGTCCACTGATACAGTCAAATGCCCCATAAATCTGGAAATCTGTATACTGTGCGATTCGCCAACCTCCCAAATGGAAGCCCACGAATTATGACAGATACTGGTAAAGATGTTTCACAAGAGTATGCAACACAATGACCACAGAGCATCTGGCGCTGTTTGCACACCGTGTATGCCCCAGTAACAACACTGGTTACAAACAACAATAACACATTCTGGTGGTCACTCTACCTGTCACGGAGAATTGGAACTCTGAAACATTTGCATACCCTCAGATGGTTGTGTGACAACGTATTCAGGGTCCATCACTTTTTAGTGAGGCAGCATCTATGTTTCAACAAAAAGTCATAAGAAAATTCATAATGATAATGTATTGGAGCTTTCAAGATATGTTCTTCAGGAAAGGTGCCGCTTCGAGGAGGAACAACTGTCTCATTACAATCATCCTACATAGTCTTCCATATAACTTATTTTTACTGTACTCTTGGTACTATACAGAGAGCAGTTCCATGATCTCGAAATATATTATCAGCATCATTCTCATTGCAACCTTCCGAAAAAACGCAAGACGTTGTAAGAACTAGAAAAAAAATAAATACTAAGGGAAAGAAGAGCTAAAATCTTATATGCTTAACTGAATTTTCCGCTTTCTCATCTGTGGGGGATGTGTATGTTAATACAGGCTGAACGTACTCCATACCCCTTTCATCAATGTCACTCAGGCAGCTGTCATCACTCTCTCAAGTTGTTCAGGAGCTTTGAATTTGCACATCGCAATGAAGGGGATAATGTTACAGTCAAAACAGAGTTGAGGTTCGATGTTCAAAAGTATAATTTGAAACTTTCAATAAATCAGAGAAAATATATGTGAATAATGAACACAACTAGTCACTGAAGCTTTCTGGTACTACTAATGGACTTTTCATGCGGCCACGCTGGTACAGAAACGCCTTATGATGCATATTTCATACAGACAGTAGTTTTTAATTAACTTGCAAGTGGATCTGTTCATACTACATAATAAACAAATAAATTTCAGAACTGTACTTAGCTCAACATCGAGCTATAATTCTCGAAACAATCACGATAACTTATCACGTGTGTGATAACAAATGCTTGAACAGCAAGTGTCTCAAGTAGTGCCTCAAATACTCAAGAGATGGCAGCACATGTCAGAAACGTTGTAGCTTCGTGTAGTACATGCACCTACCGGCACGAACGCTCAAAACAGTTTACGGTCCATTTATTAGAGTCAGTTTGACATGATGAAAATTCACAATACTCTGCCTTAACGGGTTATTGAAGTATGTGGCGACGAAAAAATGAGTATAAACCTCTAGATAAATGAAAAATATTAATTGGGGAAATCCAAGTAACTTGAACTTGGTAGAATGTAGACAATAATAGAGTTGAAAAGCAAGTATTGGAGCCAGTAAAGGGAAAATGTGAAGATACAGTCTATAACAGTGGTATGTAAGAACACCCAAACTAGCATTGTACAGATCGGAGCCTGGAATAATAGATCCCCTAACAGGCAGGTAGGTTAGAAAATTTAAAAAGGGGAATGGATAGCTTGAAGTTAGATACAGTGGGAATTAGTGAAGTTCGGTGCCAGGAGGAACAGGATTCTGGTCAGGTGAATGCAGGGTTATAGATACAGTCAAATATGGGTAACAAAGGAGTGGGTTTAATAATTAATGAGAAAATAGGAATATGTGTAAGCTACTGTGAACAGCATATTGAACGTACTACCAGAGCCAAGACAGACAGACACAAAGCCCACAGTAGTACATATGTCAATTAGCTGCGCAGATGATGAAGACTTTGAAGAAATGTGTGACGAGTTAAAAGAAATTATTCACATTGTTAAAGGAGACGAAAATTTAATTGTGGGGGACGAAATTCGATAGCATAAAAGGCAAGAGAAGAAAAAGTAGTAGGTGAATGTTGACTTGCGGAAAGTGTCTGGTAGCATTTCGCACATAGCATAATTTAATCATTGCTAACTCTTGGCTTAGGAAACATGAAAGAAGGCTGCGTAAGTAGACGAGACCTGGAGACAACGGAAGGTTTCAAATTGATTATATAATGGTTAGACAGAGATTTAGGGACCGGATGTTAAATTGGAAGACATTTCCAGGGTAAGATGTGGAGTATGACCACAATTTATCGTTTATGAACTGTAGATTAAAACTGAAGAAACTGCTAAAATGTAGAAAATTAAGGAGATTGGAACTGGATTAGCTGAAATAAACAGAGGTTGCTGAGAGTTTCAGAGGGAACATTAGGCATCAATTGAGTACAACAGGGGAAAGGATTACAGCAGAAGATGAATGAGTAGCTTTAAGAGATGAAATAGTGAGGGGAGCAGAGGATTAAACTGGTAAAAAGACAAGACCCAGTAGAAATCCTTGGATAACACATACTGCTTTTAATTCAGGAAAGGGAAAATTTAAAAATGCAGCAAATGAAACAAGCGAAAGGAGTACAAACTTCCAAAAAGGAACCTGACAGAATTGGCTATAGGACAAATGTAAGAATTTAGAAGCATATTTCACTAGGTGAAAGGTAGATACCACATACAGGGAAACTAAAGAGACCTTTGGGGGAAAGAGAAGCAGTTGCATGAATATCAAGAGCTCAGATGGAAAACGAGTCCTAAGCAAATGAGGGAAAACTGAAAGATGGACATTAACAAATGCAAAACAAGGATAATAGAATGTAGTATAATTAAATCACGTGATGCTAAGAGAATCAGATAGGAAATGAGACATTTGAAATAGATGAGTTTTGCTCCTAGGGTACAAAAATAACTGACGATGGTAAAAGTAGTGAGTATATAAAATGTAGACTGGCAATGGCAAGAAAAGCATTTCTGAAGAAGAGAAATTTTAACATTGAGTATAGATGTAGGTGTTAGGAAGTCTTTTCTGAAATTATTTGTACAGTGTGTAGCCATGTATGGAAGTGAAACATGGAAGATACACAGTTTAGACAAAAAAGAATAGAAAGTTTCAAAATGTTGGGCTACAGAAGAATATTGAATATTAGATGGGTCGATCACGTAGCTAATGAGGAGGCACTGAACAGAATTGAGGAGACAAGAAATCTGAGCCACAACTTGACAAAAAGAAAGGATTGGTTGAATAGACACATATGGAGACATCAAGGGATTACAAGTGTAGTATTTGAGGGAGGTGTTGGGGGGGGGGGGGAGGGGTTAAACATCGTAGAGAGAGATGAATACAGTAGGCAGATCCAGAAGGATGTAGGTTTCAGTAGTTATTCAAAGATGAAGACGCTCACACAGGATACAGTAGCATGGAAAGCTGCATCTACACAGTCTTCGGACTGAAGACAAGAACAACAACAATGTGGAAGATGAGTTGTAGTGTTAGTGGAGTGAAGTGATAAGGCATAGATTTGCGGCAAGAAGATATCAAATGACAGGGCATCTCTGCAGGAGGAAGAATAGTATAATGCACAGGAATACCTACTAAGAAGGTTATGAACGGTAAGAGAAAAATGTGTGCCAGTATTTTTTCGAATAGTCAGATGAAGAAGTAACATATGTGCTTAGCAAGAGTAACTTACTTTGTTGAAACTAGAAACAGTTGCTTGAAAATGATAAGGAATGTACATTACTATAACAACATGCACATGAAATTACGATAGTAATGTAACAAAATGACATAGTAATAGAGAAAGTATAGGGAAATAGGGAACTGTAGGTACAATTATAAAAATGATAATGTATCAATGAACTAAAACTGCAAAATGAGTTCAGCAGATGAAGTTGTGCAGTACAGGGCAAAGCTTCAGACGAGTATGAAGGCCTCAAAGAGGCGTGAGGCATGATCCACTGCGAAGAAGCGCCCATGTGCAATGTTCAGTTAGTGCCAGATGTCGAATGTGAATCTGTTGATGCGGAGCCATTAAAAGAGATTCACCGAGAATGCCCAAAATATGGACCTGGTGAGAAAAACAGTGACAGACCAAGTATCTACTGTTGAGAAGTAGGAAATGGAAGGAATATGACAGTGTTTTCATGTTTTCTGTATCACAAAATACAAATTCTAATTGTTTTGTTTGTTACTTATGTTTTCCTTGGATGAACAGATAAAGGATCAGTTTCGTCTATATTAGCGGCTGTGACAACAGCAAGAGTACACAGTCTCTGAAGTTAGTGTTACAGTAAACGTTTGACAAAAATTATAAATAGGATTAATAATAAAGATGACAATGATAATAATAATATTTTCGTATGTCTCAATGGCCTGGTACAAGTCTTGCAACTGGAAGCCAGTTGGGCAACTTAAATGTCCCTAACCTATCCCTGAGAACGGTGATTATGGACTTTCATAAATTTTCTTACATTTTTGATACACGTAAATTACAGAATGGGAGGGTTGAAGTTTTTGTGCGTGGAATTCTAAACCATGCAGAACCATCTCTAGTCAGTTTAAATGTGTGTGCTGCGTTCATTATACATGTATCCTGTTAGCGTGTGAAAACCATCTCCTTCTGTTTCTCCATCTTTCTATGGAGATAGAATTGAATATTAAGCTGGAGATGGGTATTAGGAATCGTGCAGAAGATTCAATCACGTGTTTGCTAGTATAAGTTCTGCTTTCATTAAAGGATGTATATAATAATGGTATGTGTCTTCTCAGTCCACAAATGAGCGTACTTATCGGTTAGTACATCTGTAACATATGAATGTTTTCTTTTATAGTGTAATAATGTGAGAGATCTTCAGTAGTAACTGTGTTTGAATTTTGTATCCACGAACAATAACATTTTTTTCAGAAATGTTTTCGTAATGGTTTTATTTCCAGATGGTAAAGTCAATTTGGGTCTAAGATATTTGTATATATACATATTTTTGTACTGCATCTTTAATCAGACTTTCATTCATAATATTGTACTAAATAAGAGACCAACTTTCACCAGAAGTCTTTAAAAATTTGCATACATGCAGTTTGTAGCTTTAGGTAGGAAAGTGATTATATGATGTAAACTGCTGTTTTCGACACTTAAACTGTATGAAGCGAGATAGACGAATTACAGATACATTGCAATTTTTTATCTATTTTCTTACTTTGTACTCTGAAAAATTAATCTATGAAACAATTTATAGTTATTTTAGACAGTTTGATTATGCAGCTATTAATAAATGTTATCTGTGTATTTTTGATGAGTGTGATTTACAGTGAATCTAAAGTTTGCCGTCGACATAGGCAGATACTCTCTTCTAGGACGCTGTAACTTTTATGGTCCCTCTTCTGTAGCGTCTGCTACTAGAGTTTGCTGAGTATCTCCGCAGTCCTATCGTGTCTTACGATATGTTCCGCCAACATAATCTTCCTTTTAGTGAAATTGTGCCGTAAGTTTCTCTTCTATGCCGTTCGGTTCAGTAACTCTTGATTAGTTACTGCTCTACCCATCGAATCTTCCACATATTTCAGTAGCATCAGATCTGAAAAGCTTGTATTCTCTACTTGTATATTCTGCTTGTCGCCCATGATTCACTTCGGTAAAGTAGGCCCCTGATAGCTGAGTGGACAGCCGGCACGGTAGCTCAGCGTGTTCGGTCAGAGGGTTAGCACCCCTCTGTAATAAAAAAAACTGAGCTAATCGATCAACAACGAATTTAAAACGGATGTCTTACAACGTCCGCCCCGAGCAGATGCGACGAACAAAAGCTAACAAAATGAGATTTAAAAAAAAGTGGTCAGCGAGACGGAATGTCATACCTAACGGCCCGGGTTCGATTCCCGGCTGGGTCAGAGATTTTCTCCGCCCAGGGACTGGGTGTTGTGTTGCCCTTATGATCTTCATTTCATACCCATCGACATGCAAGTCGCCGAAGTGGCGTCAATTAGAAAGACTTGCACCAGGCGAACGGTCTACCGGACGGGAGGCCCTAGCCACACGGCATTTCCATTTTACTTCGGTAAAAGGCTACACTCGAGACATGTTCTTTCCGAAAAACTTCCTAACATTTTGATTTGTATTACGAATTAAAGTATCAACTTCTCCAGAATCCCTTTTCTCGCTCTTGCTACTTACTTTGCTGCCCAGTTAATGGGAGTCGAATGCCACTTTTAGTGTCACATCCTAATGAAACAATTAAACAAAGAAGTTTTGAGAGGCAAAAAAGTTTAGAATATATTGGCTGTTGTTCTGGCGTTTAAATACATACTCAGACTAAGCAATGGGACTACAGACTGCTTCCAAATGAATGGTGCTTGAACTTAAATTACTGTAGCTCACCTCAAACATGAAAGTGTCCACTTCCTCTTGTACTTCTTGGTCGGTTAACCTCTGGCCATCTTCAGACTCGGCAAGCAACATGTCGAGGAAGGCCACTCGCCGCTTCCTATCTGTAAAAATAGCAGCTTCTCAATCCGAACGCGGCTCTACATTACCACAAACCAATCCAAAACTAGTAATTAAACTTTGGTACCTGTTTCATCTGTCTTCTCATCGGTTTTCTCCATCATCTTCGACAGTTTCTTTTCTCTAATGACCTGCCAATAACATAAAATAATTGACTGTTCAGTATATTTTCAGAAGGAAATGCCCAACAGCTATTATATATTTAAAAAAAGTCAATTTGCCACCTTGAACCGCTCCTAAAATACTTTATTTATACAACTAGTTTCAGTCATCTGAGAATCATCAGGTTCAGTGAAATGTTCACAACATAACATTGTTATCGTCAGGTGATAAAACCATGAACAATACACTGTCATCATACGTAAAATAAATTATGTCGTTAATACTGATTACAGTTTTAACATGGATGTGTACACTCTATAGCACAGTTTTTAAAGACTGTCGACGTAATTTATACTACAATATGACAACAGTGTCTTGTTCATGGTTTTATCACCTGACGGTAACTATTTTACATTTCGCCTTATATGATACTGTGAACACTGTTCCTGATGAAGATTATACGACTGGAACAGGTTGTATAAATGGAGCATTTTACCAGCAGCTCAGGCGGTAATATGACTTTTTTTTCAAATTTACTCTTTTATTGGTCCTTGTTAAAATATTTTAACGTCACGACTGAAAAAACACCAGTGTTGATGGATTTTCCTCCATAAAATAATATAAGACTAAATGCTAGTCCGTGTGATACTGCTTCAGAAGTTAAACCACAGCCACATGTATTAAACTGTTAAGCGATAGAATTTTGACATTAAAAAGGGAAACTCAATTTTTTTTCCAAAATGTTTTATACGGAGTGCTCCTCCACTATAATACGTGTAACGGAAGTCATGTTGGTATACTACATCAACGGCTGAATAGTGGGCTACTAGTTCCGGTACATGTGAAAAATATTTTGGCATTGGATAAAATGTTGCCGTAGCATCTTACTCAGTGATTTATTAAAAGTAGTTGCCTTAAAATTAACTTAAAGAGACAAACATTAATATTTACATTGTCTGAAAATAAATAGGTAAATGGGAGAAAGATATGAAGAAACACCTAATTGGACTTACAACTGCAGGGATATTCTCCTAACCCGTACATAAGCAGACGCCATAACATGCCAGTATTAGAGAGCGGATGTTCTAATCTGTAGCTGCTTAAAATCGAGATAGAGGTGGGGCCGATTCATCATTGGTCCCCCACCGCCCTCCCTCCATTTCCCTTCACTTTCACCTGCGTCAGTTCTCACTTCTGTTGTGATATGCGCTGTTTAAAAATCATGTACTTATGTGCCCCTGCCTCCTCTATTAACTTGGCGACCGAAGCTGTGTCGCTTGGGCTTTAAAACTGGCTCTGTTTACGCCACCGCCAACTTCAACAAAAAATTGCGCAGCATCTGGTGTCGAACACTTTGTATACACCACTTTGCTTTGTGTTGCTCGTTTCACGTTGTTTTCTTTTCTTACACTGAAATGAGTAAAGAGACTAATCCGGGGTTCGTTAAGGGGTCAGCGTACAGCCCTCACAACACCAAAAGGGATCGGCGATCTCTACGACTGGTAGGTCTGTTCTGCTTTGGCAGGAGCGTAAACACTAACATAATTTGCCAGTAGTGTAAGAGGGCGGTGGGGCTTTTTATCCTGCTTCGCTCATCTACTTGTGGTCTGTAAGTTCTCATTTGTTTATGCTACCATACGACTCTCATGTAATTGGTTACAGAGTCCACACACTATATTCGAGTCGCGTAAGCTCTCAGAGTTGCAGTGGGCTGAGCGCAGCAGCTTCATACAACTACCTCATCCAATCACTTAACGAGATTTTGTAAACGTCTCTATGGCAACACCTCTCTGCTCTATGGACTGCTATTACTTTCAGCTGGAGGCCCAATTCTTCCAAGCTGAGAACTTCCCACAGCACTGCTAGCTTACAGGGACTTTTTTCCTCTTTTTACTGGTTTTCAGGACGAGCCCTCACAGCCATCTCGGTTGTGGAATGTCAATTATGACGATATAAACGTGAGGACAACAAAGCATACAGTCCCCAAACAGACATAATATCCGATCTGGCCGGGAATCGAATCCGGTCTCTTCTGTTAGGAATCCACAGCGCTGACCCCACAACTACCTAGGCAGATGTCAGGGATCTCCACTACATTTGAGTTTGTTTACAGGAACAGGGGAATCAAAGACACACGCACACACACACACTGGCTTTCAAAACACCGTGCAGCTCATACGAACCATCTAGTTCATATTCATGGATCGTGTTTTTCCCTTGCTTTTATTCTTATTTGCTAAAAAATGTTCAGATGACTTTATGTTCTCGTAGCCAGAAGCCATGCTATGTTATACTCTTATTTCAAGGAATTAAATTATCTAAAGAGGATAGGAATGTATCGCAAGAGAGAAGCTCCCATTTCTCGTATGTTATTCAGGGTGCAAAATTTTTAGGAGATATACCACATTTCACGTGAGAAAGAACTATACGACTAAGAGACACTTCTCCAGATTCATAGAAAATTAGTATAATCCTATCAAAAGTCCAAGTGTGGTAACTATTGGAAATTAATCATAATAGCTTGCTCGGAACGTTTAGAATCAACGTTTTTTCCTACATTCTAAAATTTAAGCAGTATATTACATTAGATTATGCAACTGTTCGAGACGCGCAATATCTACAGGATCTCAGCCTAAACACTAGCGACTGCTTCGTACTACTCATACGGAGTCATAGGTTGGTAGTATTAAAGTTGCGTAACAGTCCAGTCACCCGGGCCTAGATATTGTATAACGAAACCAAAGTCTCTCTTTCTTCTAGAATTAACCTCTAAATTGTCTTTAAGCGTGGATATGGTTGTACATCAACCACCAACGAAGTACTGGATAGGTACACTTACAGTAGAACTACTCACAGAGGTCCAGTATAGGCTGTAGTTATCGAATGGCATAGAAACTTGGCAGATGTCCTAATGAGTTGATGTGGAACCAGTTTACACTGGAAAAAAATACCTCGAATTTTGGCCACAAGGATTTTGTTCATCAAGTGCTGCTAACCCATTACGTACGCAACATTTCTATATGTCTTTCTTGCATTCGCTGAGCCAGATTTGCACCTGGTGGCCAGAATTGGAACTAATTTTTTTCCATCGTAACGCGTTAGAATATGTAGCAAGTTTTTAGTCGTACGGTAATTACAGCCCACACTCGACCTCTGTGAGAAACTGTCCTTTAATTATAACTACCCGGTGCTGTTGACAAATCGACTGTTTCACGTGCTTCCTACACCTGTAAATTCAACTTTTTTCACCATCCCTCAGTTAGCTTAAATGGGAAGATTCTAAAAGTAAGGTGGATCATCTCTCATTGTGCAGAATGATGCGAATGACATTTGAGAATCAGTTGATGATGTTCTCTGCAAAACGTGAAACGTATGTGCGTAACTTAATTCTGTGTCATCATTTAGGAACTGTTATCAGTGGAATACGTTAGATTTAGAACTATTACCTTTCTCGTAAACTCATGTAGAATGTCAAGTTTCCTGTAGAATTCTTTTCCAATATTAGACATTCGGAAAATGAAGTCGTTGTGCAGCAACGGGTTAAGAATTCTTTTGATAGTGAGTTCGCCGATGCTGTAAACAATGAAGCAAAGTAAATGATAAGCAATGACTCGTGGCTGCTACATGACGAGACTGCTGCTGGTGTCAGCTACGTTTGGATGGCGAGGGTTTTCAGCAGGTAGTTGGGATGGTAACATTGTGATTGCATGTGGGAATTAGTGCGACATTTCTGGTACGTGTCTACAAAGAGTCGTTAGAGGTAAAAAACAATGCACTCGGGTTAATATACTAGAAACAAAGGACTCAAGAGAATGTTTCATCCGTAGTGACAGGCTCAAAATGAATGAGTGTATTCTGATGTCGTGTGTAAATGGCAGCTTTAGTTGCAGAAACTCCTAATATATCACAGACTGTTTCGGAAAATGAAGATGACGGGAATAAAGTGTTACGTTTATTACAATCAACACAACAGTTTATACATTGGTAGCACTAATTTCTTAACATTAATTGAGGTCTTTATTAGTGGGTGACATAACATGGGAACAGTTATGGAACAATAAAGAAACACCTTCTTTGATGCAATTGGTTGTTACAAATTACCTAACCATTGTCTGTCTATAATCCTAAAATGAAATAGTACATAAAAGTACACTGTTTTAAGACATAAACAAGAGGTAAGTAAAGCAAATTTGCGAGAATCTCTATTTCAACTGGGAAATAGCTTGTTTTTAGCAGGAAATTCCCAGGTGAATCTGTTCTTCATAAAAATATTCGGCATGAAGAAAGTGGCTAAAAACAATTAAATAATTATTTTTATCCTCTGATTTCTCCGAACGTTTACACCTGACACCAAACTCACATTTGGAAGTATTCTAGTCAAGGATTATATACCTGTAAACTGCGTTCACATAAGCAGATTCATCACTGTTTTGTGCGTCGACAGGGGTGCCCATCGCCGTTTCTGTTAACAGATGAAGTAATACATTTTAATCAATGCAAAAATCATTAAAATGAAGTCTTCATTCTAGAAATGCAAAATAATTCTATGATTTATCTTGTCTGTTCAGTTGTTAGATATGCACTCTATCACTGAAAATGGGTAAATATTATTGTTTCCCATGATAATAAAACTATGTACAAGGTCATGACTCAAACCTGCAGCTAGCCTATCCTTGGCAAAGTTGTTACCGAGCTATTCAGGCACCTGCTGAGATCCCCCTTCCCCTCACAGTTTCACTTTTTTCAGTATCTCTATTCCCTTTCGCAATTTCTCAGAAGCTTTCATGCAATACAGCTGGACTAGCAAACATGGAAAACATGGAAATAAAGATATCACAAGGCAATGGCTCGTTCTTCGTCAATATTATTTACAGCAACAGATTTCTTTATTTCATGTACCTTCATATTCACCAGCAGCTATTGAGTTTGGCTGTTGACTTGTCCCGGAGCTTGTGCCATATATTAAATGAACAGCGGTAAAGGTTACTATCTTTGAAAGCTACACCACTCTATACCACGAACACGAATCCACGGCAGCTCAGTTTCCTTTCTATTCGAGTAATTTAGAGAGACATGTTACAGATTAAAAATAACTGTTAAATTAAATCGTCAGATTTGCGGTTAAAGAAAAATGAATTGATATAAAATGAGAAAGATAAAAATAGATTCATTCTACGACTGTTGCAGTCTTATTTTACTACTCTGTCGATTCTGTCCAGATTGTGGTACATACAAAGTAAAAGTGTCAACAGTCCATATATATCTAACTCAGGAAACTCATGACCGCACGTTAATGCTGTTTGATGAACTGGAAATAAGCATTGACAGCAAGGATAGATAGCGCGACGTGTTAAAAAAGAAAGAGAAAGGTATATCACTAATTGTACTTTCTGTAGCTCTTTAAAACTGTTTAAGGAAACTTCATAATATATAAAAGTAAAGTACATATCTATAAAGTAATGTTCCTTAAATTCATTAATGTATGTACAGAGCACACAAGCACATAGAAACATGTTAGGAAACAAATTAAAAGTTAAGAAAAAATTTTTTTACACATCGCATTCCGTGAAGATATGCAACCGTAAAATTATTGTGTTAGTACAGACCAAGAAATTATTATTTATAAACTAAATTTTATACCGTATTATAATGCAAGATACACTGTACCTTGCATTTCGTTTATCACTGCTCCAATTCAATGAAACACAAAGATGGCCAGTTTAATGAGTCTCCCTCAACAGCCAAATTGTAATAGATAAAGCGACGTGCCTTTCTAGAAATGGGGAAATGTATTCCGCAAAAATAGTCCACGGCTTTAGTTTTTATTTATTCACAGAAATGCTATTTCTTTTTGCCACTTAGGTAGAAGGTATTACAATAAGCAGTATATCTTCTCACTGTGAAGTGAAGAAATAACATTTAGGGTATGTGATCCTACATTCATCATCATTTGCTTGGGCCTTTGTCCCACTTCAACTCGCGGTCGACCCTGTTACTATGGATTTCCCAATGTTAGTGTCAAATGGTGGCCGGATGCCCTTCCTGTCACAAACCTGTAGCCCATGGGACGGAAATAGTGTACCGCAGCTGTCGGCGTCTAGTGTAAGCTATGAAAGAGGTGAATACCGGGTTGGTCCCCACGTCCTGCCTCAGTTACACGACTCGCAGACATTTGAAACACGTTCGCGCTATTTCAAACTATTTCACGATTTACACTAGACGCAGATAGCTGTGGTACACTGATTCCGTCCCGGGAGGGGAGGGGGGAGGGTTCAGAGTGGCGGCAGCTAGGTCATCCGGCCATCTCTTCAAATTAACCTTGCCAAGTCCGATTGTAACCACGCCAACCATGCGAAAAAATGGTTCAAATGGCTCTGAGCACTATGGGACTCAACTTCTGAGGTCATTAGTCCCCTAGAACTTAGAACTAGTTAAACCTATCTAGCCTAAGGACATCACACACATCCATGCCCGAAGCAGGATTCGAACCTGCGACCGTAGCGGTCTCGCGGTTCCAGACAGCAGTGCCTACAAGCGCAAGGCCACTTCGGCCGGCAAACTGCGGGACAAAGACGTAAGCAAAAGAAGAAGAAGAAGAATTTCATTTAATATCAGGTCATAGGCATAACGTCTTTTAGCACCTGGTATTTATCAGATTGCAAAGCGGTGTTACCACAACGGTTTGGTGAATGGCAGGGTTGACACTAGCAAAAAAATAAAAATAAAAAAAAAGTGGTTGAAATGGCTCTGAGCACTATGGGACTAAAAATCTGAGGTCATCAGTCCCATAGAACTTAGAACTACTTATGCTTAACTAACCGAAGGACATCACACACATCCATGTCCGAGGCAGGATTCCAACCTACGACCGTATCGGTCGCGCGGTTCCAGACTGAAGCGCCTAGAACCGCTCGGTCACACCAGCCGGCCTACATGCTAGAAGCAGCGTCGCTTGGACTGTGAGGTGTCACAGTCGGGCCGTGGGGCTTTGTTGTTGCGTGGCGCAGCAGCAGTGCAGCCCGCCGCGCCATAGACAGCAGGCTATTGTGCTATAGCAGGCCAGCCGCCACCGTGACATTTCACCAGCCCACTGCGCTTTGCATTATGCCTGCAGTCCTCAACCCTGTATGTCGTTGGCTACGCTTTGGGGCATCTTCAGTCTGTCGGCAACGTCCTGGAAGTTATGGACAGAGAGATGTCATGTGCTGCAAGATTCCTACTATGCATCAGTGGATTTTGACATTCTTCTTCTGATATTCCACGTTATAAGAACGGAACGCTTTTAATTCCTTCACTGTGTACTCCATCTGCACTGTTTGTAAATTAAGAAGTATGAGGACGTTTTTATAACACTGGAAAATTTCCGTGAGAGAACCTTCATGGTTGGTGAGCTTGATTATTCCAAGGTTCACAGTGCACAACGTGCAGTTCATTGTTAACAACAAACTGTTTTGGTCGGTGTGTTGACTGTTGCTGAAAATGGAGAACACCGACTTTTGTGCTGCTATTAAACATTTCCATCTGAAGGCTTGGGCTGTTTCTCATATTAAAAGAGAATTGAATGAAGTTCACGCGGAATCTGCACCATCACTGAAGACCATACACTTTCAGATTAATGAAATTGAGTGTGGTCAGACAAGCAGTGAAGACGAAGCGCACTCTGGCCGTCCAGTTGATGTCACAACAATGGTAAACACTGACAAAATCCATGTTATGGTAATGCAAGACCACCGAATAAAAATTCGACAGATTACTGATCGAGTGCACAATATCCTGCATGGAGAACAGACTGCGAAGAAGTTGTGGACTAGGTGAGTGCCGCATTAGCCAAATTCGACGGAAAGCGCATACGTCACAACGTTTCAACACAATGTCTGGCGACGTTTAATCGCAATCAGAAAGACTTTTTGCACCGGTCTGTGACTGTTGAGGCCTGGATGTAGTATTAGACGCTTTGGTCAAAGCGGTAGTCAAAATAATGTACAGAGGCTGATGAAAGTTCTCCGAAGAAGGCAAAGATCATTTTGTCTGCTCGTAACGTGACGCGATCTATCTTATTGGAATTCCCACGGAATAATCCTTATAGATTACTTGGAAAAAGGCAGAACCACAACTGAGCCATATAACGCTTCATTGAAATGTCATTTGAAAACTTTGTTTGCTGGAAAGACATCAAAATTGGCTCGGAAATAGTGCTCTTTACTAAGATAATGCACCATCCCACACGTGAACTATAACAATGGGGAAAGTGCATGAACTGGTCTTTGACTTGGTTCCTCACCTGTCTTTTGTGTCTCAAGCTACAATATCTGTATAAGCATCTGTTATGATGACAAAAGTGTAAATGAGAGCAAGAAGAGTTAAGGGATGAATATACCCTGGACAGATTCTTAATATACAAGCAGAACAAATCAAGCTTAGGCGCACCAAGGCACATGCAGCAGGCTGGATCAGTGAGATCAGTAAGAAATACATCTATGGTAAACATCAGTGTCAAAGTGGAATAAACTACATTGTTTAAACATGAATCATTGGATCTAGGTATTATTAAGAAGCGAGTCACTTCGGATATCAATGAATGAAGGAAAATTGTATCAACTTTTATTCTTTGAAAGCAACATTTCTCTGCTTAAATTTGAGGTACATAAACATTCGTAAGGAGACAAGTTATCGTTGGTCAATAGTATTAGATTTTGCAACGAGGCGAGCTCTTCCTGTTTACCATTCCTTACCCATGCCCCAACGTCACCACTCAGGCTTTTTGCACATGATGCTGTGGTGTATCTAGAGGTAGTAACAATCTAAAATTGTACTGAAATGCAGGAGGATCTGCAGAAAAATGACGCATGGTGCAGGGAATGGCAATTGAATCTCAATGTAGAGAAGTGTAATGTGCTGCGAATACATAGAAAGATAGATCCCATATCATTTAGCTACAAAATAGCAAGTCAGCAACTGGAAGCAGTTAATTCCATAAATTATCTGGGAGTACGCATTAGGAGTGATTTAAAATGGAATGATCATATAAAGTTGATGGTTGGTAAAGCAGACGCCAGACAGAGATTCATTGGAAGAATCCTAAGGAAATGCAATCCGAAAACAAAGGAAGTAGGTTACAGTACGCTTGTTCGCCCACTGCTTGAATACTGCTCAGCAGTATGAGATCCGTACCAGATAGGGTTGATAGAAGAGATAGGGGATGAAACTACCATGGACAGATTCTTAATATACAAGCAGAACACATCAAGCTTAGGCACGCCAAGGCACATGCAGCAGGTTGGATCAGTGAGATCAGTAAGAAATACATCAATACTGGATTGTAAGGCGTACCCAGGAGCAGATATAGACTCAGATCACAATATAGTAGTGATGAAGAGTAGGCAGAAGAGTTGAAGAGTTGAAGAGGAATGGACAGAAAGTTGGGAAGGAAAACATAGGGTAACATAGGGTAACCATGGGTAACAGAAGAAATACTTCAGTTGATTGATGGAAATCAGGAATACAGAAATATAAGTCGCTGAGGAATGAAATAAATAGGAAGTGCAGGGAAGCTAAGACGAAATGGCTGCAGGAAAAATGTGAAGACATCGAAAAAGATATGATTGTCGGAAGGACAGACTCAGCATACAGGAAAGTCAAAACAACCTTTGGTGACATTAAAATCAACGGTGGTAACATTAAGAGTGCAACGGGAATTCCACTGTTATATGCAGAGGAGAGAGCAGACAGGTGGAAAGAATACATGGAAAGCCTCTGTGAGGGTGAAGATTTGTCTGATGTGATAGAAGAAGAAACAGGAGTCGATTTAGAAGAGATAGGGGATCCAGTATTAGAATCGGAATTTAAAAGAGCTCTGGAGGACTTACGGTCAAATAAGGCAGAAGGGGTAGATAACATTCCATCACAATTTCTAAAATCATTAAAGGGAAGTGGCAACAAAACGTCTATTCACGTTGGTGTGTAGAATCTATGAGTCTGGCGACATACCATCTGACTTTCGGAAAAGCATCATCCACACAATTCCGAAGACGGCAAGAGCTGACAAGTGCGAGAATTATCGCACAATCAGCTTAACAGCTCATGCATCGAAGCTGCTTACAAGAATAATATACAGAAGAATGGAAAAGAAAATTGAGAAAGCGCTAGGTAACGATCAGTTTGGCTTTAGGAAAAGTAAAGGCACGAGAGAGGCAATTCTAACGTTACGGCTAATAATGGAAGCAAGGCTAAAGAACAATCAAGACACGTTCATAGGATTTGTCGAACTGGAAAAAGCATTCGACAATATAAAATGGTGCAAGCTGTTCAAGATTCTGAAAAAAGTAGGGGTAGGCTATAGGGAGAGACGGGTCATATACAATATGTACAACAACCAAGAGGGAATAATAAGAGTGGACAATCAAGAACGAAGTGCTCGTATTAAGAAGGGAGTATGACAAGGCTGTAGCCTTTCGCCCCTACTCTTCAATCTCTACATCGAGGAAGCAATGATGGAAATAAAAGAAATTTTCAGGAGTGGAATTAAAATACAAGGTGAAAAGATATCAATGATACGATTCGCTGATGGCATTGCTATCCTGAGTGAAAGTGAAGAAGAATGAAATGATCTGCTGAACGGAATGAACAGTCTAATGGGTACACAGTATGGTTTTAGAGTAAATCGCAGAAAGACGAAGGTAATGAGAAGTACTAGAAATGAGAACAGCGAGAAACCTAACATCAGGATTGATGGTCACGAAGTCAATGAAGTTAAGGAATTCTGCTACCTAGGCAGTAAAATAAGCAATGACGGTCGGAGCAAGGAGGACATCAAAAGCAGACTCGCTATGCCAAAAAAGGCATTTCTGGCCAAGAGATGTCTACTAATATCAAATACCGGCCTTGATTTGAGGACGAAATTTCTGAGGATGTACGTCTGGAGTACAGCATTGTATGGTAGTGAAACATGGACTGTGGGAAAACCGGAACAGAAGAGAATCGAAGCATTTGAGATGTGATGCTATAGACGAATGTTGAAAATTAGGTGGACTGATAAGGTAAGGAATGAGGAGGTTCTACGCAGAATCGGAGAGGAAAGGAATATGTGGAAAACACTGATAAGGAGAAGGGACAGGATGATAGGACATCTGCTAAGACATGAGGGAATGACTTCCATGGTACTAGAGGGAGCTGTAGAGGGCAAAAACTGTAGAGGAAGACAGAGATTGGAATACGTCAAGGAAATAATTGAGGACGTAGGTTGCAAGTGCTACTCTGAGATGAAGAGATTAGCACAGGAAAGGAATTCGTGGCGGGCCGCATCAAACCAGTCAGTAGACTGATGACCAAAAAGAAAGAAGAGAGAGAGAAGATCGAACGGAGAGCAGCGCGCTTCGTTACAGGTTCATTTAGTAATCGCGAATGCGTTACGGAGATGATAGATAAACTCCAGTGAAAGACTCTCAGTAGCTCGGTACGGGCTTTTGTTAAAATTTCGAGAACATACCTTCACCGAAGAGTTAAGCAGTATATTGCTCCCTCCTACGTATATCTCGCGAAGAGACCATGAGGATAAAATCAGAGAGATTAGAGCACACACAGAAGCATACCGACAATCCTTCTTTCCACGAACAATACGAGACTGGAATAGAAGGGACAACCGATAGAGGTACTCTTGGTACCCAACGCCACACACCGTCAGGTGGCTTGCGGAGTATGGATGTAGATGTAACTACAGAACGAAATTACTGCAAAGCAACATGAGAAAAAAATGAAGGAGGGAGGGAGTTGACAAACTACAATTGACTTTTCAGAATTCTGAGCAATACTTTATACGGCTAACACTGATCTGTGGTATATCATATTGTATTATTAGTTTTTTGTTCGTCGAAGTAGGTAACAGTCTGTGTGGCAAAAGCGCTTGATGCATATTGTTCTCTCCGCTGCCCACTTTTTGTTTTGAATCCATCCTCTGTTTTAATGCATGAAGTAAGATTTACTCTCTCCTCTATGGCAGAGCAAAAGGGAAGACGTGTACAGAATTTCAACGTTGAGACCGCCATTATGCCTGATGTGAATATTGTAGCAACATTTGAGGTCTAATAAATGTTTCCATCATTAAAGGGTGAGATATAAAACTCTACATATGGATTTGAGTACTTATTCTTTTACAGGATGAGTTAATGGCAGGGATAAATATAGAATCAGCAGTCTACGAGCATTTTAATCACACTATTCCCACCAACTACACCGAAATTTTTATCCACGCCTACCAATAGCGGCACAAACAAACGAGAAGGGCACTGCGCTCCGTTATATACCAGCCACTCAAAATAGAGGACGATTAACTTCGAGAATAATGTTCTTTAGATTACATTGTGATTGAAAAATTGTTGTGGTTCATATCTGTTGCTGTAAGTATCACAGTTCATCCATCGTTCTAAGCATGACTCTAATGGAAAAAAATTATGAGTATAATGTACCAAAAACACATTTTAACGGTCTCAGTGTCAGATGAGTGTTTTAATTTCTGATTCCAAAGTCAGAGTAAATTCATAACACACCTAACTTCACGAATAAGTGTTAGTTGCAACGGTGACTTGTGAAATATCTTTCGGGTACTTACCTCAGCTGTAGATGTAATTGGAAGTAGTTTATGTACCTTACTGCAAATTAAGGGTTGCGTATCGCCAAAATGATGTAGTAAACTCGGCTCACATTTATACTCACAAATGTGCTTTGTATCAACTACTAAAATAAAGCGTAAGATAAGCGAGTGTGGTGTTACTATAGTGCGGTTCTTTCATTTAGGTTCTCTGTATCTTATTTTCCATAATAACTTACCGCATATGATATCGAGGGTACAGCGTGTGATGTGCGGATAAATGTCGAAGGCTTGTCCATCGGCTTTCGACTTCAGAAGCTTTACCAATACTTCTGATTTCTCCACGAACACTTCAATGAAATTATCGAGAATGGTAAAGTGGAAGGCGGGAGTAATCATCTTTCGATGTGAATGCCACTTTGTTCCTGGAATATAAGAACTATTACAGCGAATAAACCATATATTCTTTATGTCATAGGGAAGATTATGACTTCCTAAATATTTCAAATATCGTTTGAACAAGTCACAATAAATTTCAATTAAAGTTCTTAAAGCTGAAGTTTGTAGCCATGAAACAGAAAACACTTAGGGTCGAAGAGAAACAAAACAATGCTAGAAAGCACATTTGATTATATCAGATATGACAGAACTTTTGCGTCCTCAATTATTTGTTGGATATATTCCAGTCTGTATCTTCCGGTACAATTTTTTTCTTGTACAGCTCTTTATAGTTACATGAAGTTTATTCTCTGATGTCTTAATACATGTCGTAACATTCTGTCTCTTATACGTGTCAGTGTTTTCCATGTGTTCCTTCTTCGCAGATGCTGCAGAGAACCTCCTCATTCCTTATCTTAATAATCCACGTATTTTCAGCGTTCTCCCATATTTCAAACGCTTCGCTTCTCTTCTGTTCCCGTTTGCCCGATGCAATGAGTCAGTACCATAAACGATTTTTTTTGCCCGATGCAATGAGTCAGTACCATAAACGATTTTTAAGCTGCATACCTCGTTCTTCGTCTTCCACTCTTATTGTTCACTTTCAATTGTCCACATTGTATATCACCCTTCCGTGTAACTACCTCCTATTTATTCCAGAACTTATACAACATTGTACTATTTTTCATTGCAGAACGCTTTTTCTACCTTGACAAATCCTATGAACCAGTCTTGCCTTTTATTAGGTAAAGCACACATTGTCAAGCTTAACGTTAAAACTGAACGTCATTTATCAAATTCTCAGTGTTTTTTCCATTATTTTATACATTTTCCCTATCAGCAGATTGGTTCCATAATCTGTTAAGCTCATTCTGTGATAGTTCACGCACTTGTCTCCCCTTGTTACCTTCGGAATTGTGTGGATGATATTTTTCCGACAGTCAGATGCTACATCGCCAGACTGATACACTATATGATCAGAAGGTGCCGGTCGGAGTGGCCGTGCGGGTCTAGGCGCTACAGTCTGGAGCCGAGCGACCGCTACGGTCGCAGGTTCGCTTCCTGCCTCGGGCATGGATGTGTGTGATGTCCTTAGGTTAGTTATGTTTAATTAGTTTTAAGTTCTAGGCGACTGATATTCTCAGAAGTCGCGTCGTGCTCAGAGCAATTTGAACCATTTCTGATCAAAAGTATTGGACACCCCCAAAAACATACGTCTTTCATATTAGGTGTATTGTGCTGCCACCGACTGCCAGGTACTCCATATCAGCGACCTCAGTAGTCATTAGACATAGCGAGAGAGGTGAATGGGCTGCAACGCGGAACTCAAGCCCGCACCTCGTGGTCGTGCGGTAGCGTTCTCGCTTCCCGCGCCCGGGTTCCCAGGTTCGATTCCCGGCGGGGTCAGGGATTTTCTCTGCCTCGTGATGGCTGGGTGTTGTGTGTTGTGCTTAGGTTAGTTAGGTTTAATTAGTTCTAAGTTCAAGGGGACTGATTACCATAGATGTTAAATCCCATAGTGCTCAGAGCCTCAGAGCGGAACTCAAGTACTTCGAACGTGGTCAGATGACTGGGTATCACTTGTGTCATACGTCTGTACGCGAGATTTCCACAGTCCTAAACATCCCTAGTTTCACTGTTTCCGATGTGGTAGTGAACTGGAAACGTGAAGGGACACGTACAACACTAAAGCGTACAGGCCGACCCCGTCTTTCGACTAACAGTTGAAGAGGGTCTTAATGTGTAATAGGCAGGCATATATCCAGACCATCACACAGGAATTCCAAACTGCATCAAGATCCACTGCAAGTACTGTGACAGTTCGGTGGGAGGTGAGAAAACTTAGATTTCATGATCGAGCGGCTGTTCATAAGCCACACATTAGGCCGGTAACTGCCAAACGACGTCCCGCTTGGTGTAAGGAGCGTAAACATTGGACGATTGAACAGCGGAAAAAGGTTGTGTGGAGTGACGAATCACGGTACACAATGTGGCGATCCGATATCAGCGTGTGGGTATGGTGAATGCCCGGTGAACATCATCTGCCAGCTTGTGTTGCGCCAACAGAAAAATTCGGAGGCGGTGGTGTTATGGAGTGGTTGTTTTGGAACGCCGACATCGTGCCATGCCTCACCGACCGACATCGATACCTCTCCTCAGTCCAGCACTTCGTGAAGAATTGGCTGCCATTCCCCAAGAAACTTTCCAGCACCTGATTGAACGTATGCCTGCGAGAGTGGAAGATGTCATCAAGACTAGAGGTGGGCCAACACCGTATTGAAATCCAGAATTACTGATGTGGGGCGCCAAGAATTTGTAAGTCACTTCCGCCAGCTGTTGGATACTTTTGATCACATAGTACACATTCTACACACCAACGTGAGCAGTTATTTGTTTGTCTCTTATCCTAATGATTTTAGAAATTCCCATGGAATGTTATCAATCCCTTCTGCCTTATTCGATTTCAAATCCTCCAGAGTTTTTCCAAATTCTGACTGTAATACTGGATCCCTTGTGTCTTCCAAATCAACTCCAATTTCTTCTTCTATCTCGTCTTCAGACAATTCCTCCGCCTGGTAGAGACTTTCAATGTACTCTTTCCATTTATTCACTCCTCTGCTTTTAGCAGTGGAATTCCCATTGCAGTCTTAATATTACCGTCCCGCTTTTAATTATACCGAAGGGTGCTTTGGCTTTCCTATATACTGAGTCAGTCCTCCCGACGATCATTTCTTCGTCTGTTTCTTCATGTGTGCAGCCGTTTCACCGTGGCTTTCCTGCACTATCCATTTGTTTCATTCCTATCTGATGTATTCCTGTCTTTCTCAGAATATTTTTGTACTTTCTTTTTTCGTTGATCAAGTGAAGTATTTCTTCTGTTACCCAGGTTTCTTTGCAGCTACCTTCCTTGTACCTACGTTTGACTGTCCAACATCCGTTACTGCTATTTCCAGAGATGTACAGTTCTCTTTAACTGAAATGTCTACTCTGGTATTTCTTATCAAAGTATCCACATCCTTAGCACACTTCAATCGCGCCTCACCATTTCTTAGTACTTCAGTATCCCGTTTCCTTGCGCATTAATTCTTCCATACGATTCTCTTAAACTTCAGACTGCTCTCCATCATTAACAAATAGTGATCTGAATCTATATGTGCTCCTGGGTACGCCTTAAAACCCAGTATCTGATTTCGGAATCTCTGCCTGACCATGAGATATTCCAGTTGCAATCTTCATGTATCTCCAGTCATTTCCATGTATACTTCCTCATCCTGTAATTCTTGAATAAAGTATTGACTATTACCGTCTGAAATTCATTGCAGAACTCAGTTCCTCTCCTCTCTCATTCCCGTATAACCGCATTCCGCTCCCCCATGACTATTAGATTTTCGTCTCCTTTGCACACTAAATTATCCGTTCAGTATCCTCATACTTCACCTGCTTCTTCGTCTTCTGTTTGCGACGCCGGCACGTCTAACTGATTTATTGTTGTCGGTGTTCGCTTGCTGTCGAATCTGATGAGAACAACCCTATCACTGAACTGTTCACACTAGCTCACTCTAATGGCCTACTCTCTTATTTATAATGAATCCTACTCCAGTTATACCATTTTTTGGTGCTGTTGATACTACCCCACATTCGTCTGACCAGAAACGGTATCTTCTTTCTGTTTCATTTTACTGACACTCAATATATCTAAAATGAGCCTCTGCATTTCATTTTTCGAATTTTTTAGCTTAAGTACTACATTCAAACCTCTGTCCTTACAATCTGTGACTTGTACAATGTTATGCTCGCGTTGATTGTTCCATCTTTTCCTCATGGCCACCTCCTTTTTGGCACTCCCCCAACCCCCCACCCCACCCCGGAGATCCTAAATGGGACAAATCCGGAATTTTTAGCCGTAGGAGAGATCATTATTAAATGTTTTCAATTACATCCTGTGGATATATGTTATGTGTCCTTAATGCAGTGGTTTCCACTGCTTTCTCTATCCTCGTGCCGTTGATCATTCACATAACTGAACTGCTTGTACATTATTTTGTACACTAGACAGAGGCATCAGAAAGTGGAATTGAAGCCGAAGTTTGTCTGTAGTGTCGTTTCAGGGCTGTGGAGGTTTTACGAATAAGGAAACAACGGCAGTACGAGCGTAGTCGACTACCAGGTTTAAGCCGGTGCCAGGATCATTACTTTGACTCGCCACTGACGGCCTTCCATCACAGCGTCTTCCATGTTACGGAGCTCTTATAAGAAGAAAAAGATTTTTACGACTTATCCTATAACATAACGGGCAAAGGATTTGGCCCCGTAGAAAATTCTTGTATGAAGAAATACAGCAATGAAACAATAATCCACCTGTACCGGGTGATCAAAAAGTCAGTATAAATTTGAAAACTGAATAAATCACGGAATAATTTAGATGGAGAGGAGCAAAATGAGACACATGCTTGGAATGACAAGGGGTTTTGTTAGAACCAAAAAAATACAAAAGTTCAAAAAATGGCCGACGGATGGCGCCTCATCTGATCAGAAAAGCAATAATTAGCATAACAGAGTAAGACAAAGCAAAGATAACGTTCTTTACAGAAAATGCTCAATATGTCACCATCATTCCTCAACAACAGCTGTACTCGAGGAATAATGTTGTGAACAGCACTGTGAAGCACGTCCGGAGTTATGGTGAGGCATTGGCGTCGGATGTTGTCTTTCAGCATCCCTAGAGATGTCGGTCGATCACGATACACTTGCGACTTTAGGTAACCCCAAAGCCATTAATCGCACGGACTCAGGTCTGGGGACCTGGTAGGCCAAGCATGACGAAAGTCGCGGCTAAGCACACGATCATCACCAAACGACGCGCGCAAGAGATCTTTCACGCGTCTAGCAATATACTTTTTTGAACTTCTGTATTTTTTTGCTTCTAATAAAAACCCATGTCTTCCAAGCATGTGTGTCAATTTGTACCTCTCTATCTACATTATTCGGTGATTTATTCAGTTTTCAAATTTATACTTCCTTTTTGATCACCCAGTATATTGCCTGTACTTGGTGTCCAACGGTACAGTGGCATGTCGTTCTGTGGAATAAACCGTAAATGAATTTTGGGACAAATATCTACATTTTGCGGCTATTGTAAAAGCAGCCATCCAGTTACCGACCAAGAACCAACTGATGAGCAACGACTGCAGCTACATTCTCAACAAGGTCTGCGAATCCGCTCTCTGTGTGATAAAGGTGCAGAGTAACATATTCAGCAAACACAACGAGCTGACCCAAAAGGTGGGTGGAGCGCCAGCAGCTATGACGCCGACGTTATACCGCCTCTACGACCGCCTTTGTAAACACCGCCACCGACTCCACCGGCGCCCGCTTTCGGGCGTATGGAATTCCAACCCAGAGGCGCAATGGGAGCGGACATAAGTCACAGACACGCTCTCAGGAGGCAGCCCGACAGGCAGTGGTGGACACACATGAGGGGCGCATGGGGCACTCCTCCACCGGTAGCCCCCTCCCCCTTGCGGGACCTCTCGCATTGCCACCCACGCCGCCCCCTCCAGTCAGCCCGCACGCTGTTCGTTCGTTGTTTTCGTCAGTCTACTCGGATGAATCGAGTTATCGAGTAGAAGAAGAGGCGCACAGAGTTCATCTTTTAAGGAAGAGAACAACAAATGTAACTTTTTCCTTTCATAAGATGGCATTGTCTTGTATACAGGGTGGTCCATTGATCGTGACCGGGCCAAATATCTCACGAAATAAGCGTCAAACGAAAAAACTCCCAAGAACGAAACTGGTCTAGCTTGAAGTGGGAAACCAGATGGCGCTATGGTTGGCCCGCTAGATGGTGCTACCATAGTTCAAACAGATATCAAGTGCTCTTTTTTTTTTTAAAAAAAAAAGAGGAACCCCCATTTTTTATTACATATCGCTGTAGTACGTAACGAAATAGGAATGTTTTAGTAGGACCACTTTTTTCGCTTTGTGACAGATGGCACTGTAATAATCACAAACATATGGCTCACAATTTTAGACGAACAGTTGGTAACAGGTAGGTTTTTTAAATTAAAATACAGAACGTAGGTACGTTTGAACATTTTATTTCCGTTGTTCAAATGCGATACATGTATCTTCGTGAACTTATCATATCTGAGACCGCATGATGTTACAGCGTGATTACCTGTAAATACCACATTAATGTAATAAATGCTCAAAATAATGTCCGTCAAGCTCAATGCATTTGGCAATACGTGTAACGACATTCCCTCAACAGCGAGTAGTTCGCCTTCCGTAATGTTCGCACATTCTTTGACAATGCGCTGACGCATGTTGTCAGGCGTTGTAGGTGGATCACGATAGCAATTATCCTTCAACTTACCCCACAGAAAGAAATCCTGGGACGTCAGATCCGGTGAGCGCGCTTCGACGACCAATCCACAAGTCATGAAATATTCTATTCAATACCGCTTCAAGCGCACGTGAGCAATGTGCCGGACATCCATCATGTTGGAAGTACATCGCCATTCTGTCATGCAGTGAAACATCTTGTAGTAACATCTGTAGAACATTACGTAGGAAATCAGCATACATTGCACCATTTAGATTGCCATCGATAAAATGGGGGCCAATTATCCTTCCTCCCATAATGCCGCACCTTACATTAACCCTCCAAGGTCGCTGATGTTCCACTTGTCGCAGCTATCGTGGATTCTCCGTTGCCCAATAGCGCATATTATGCCGGTTTACGTTACTGCTGTTGATAAATGACACTTCGTCGCTAAATAGAACGCGTGCAAAAAATCGGCCCGTAATTTCTCTTGTGCCCAGTGGCAGAACTGTACACAACGTTCAAAGTCGTCGCCATACAATTCCTGGTGCATAGAAATATAGTACGGGTGCAATTGATGTTGATGTAGCATTGTCAACACCGACGTTTTTGAGATTCCCGAGTCTCGCTCAATTTGTCTGGTACTGATGTGCAGATTAGCCGCTTCAGCAGCTATAACACCTACTTGAGCATCATCATTTGTTGCAGGTCGTGGTTGACGTTTCACATGTGGCTGAACACTTCATGTGCCCTTAAATAACGTAACTATCCCGCGAACGGTCCGGACACTTGGATGATGTCGTCCAGGATACCGAGCAGCATACATAGCACACGCCCGTTGGGCATTTTGATCACAATAGCCGTACATCAACACGATACCGACCTTTTCCGAAATTGGTAAACGGTCCATTTTAACACGGGTAATGTTTCACGAAGCAAATACCGTCCGCACTGGCGGAATGCTACGTGATACCACGTACTTACACGTTTGTGACTTTTACAGTGCAATCTATCACGAAGCGCAAATAGTGGTCCCACTAAAACATTTATATTTCTTTATGTACTACAAGAATATGTAATAAAAAATCGGGTTTCCTGTTTAAAAAAAGGCAGTTGATATCCGTTTGACCTATGGCAGCGCCATCTAGTGGGCCAACCATAGCGCCATCTGATTTCCCCCTTCAAGCTAGACACGTTACGTTTTTTGTAATTTTTTCTTTTGATGCTTAATTTGTGAAATATTTGGCGCGGTCACTACGACCCCGTATGTGTATAATCAGTTTAAATAAAACTTTCAGAAACTTAGCATGTGACTTGATTATTTTGTATTACGGTAAAAGTGAAGGTAGCTCAAGACATCTTTAGCGCCCCCTCCTTGAGGTTTCTCTGTATCCGCCACTGGCGACAGAGCACCTAATGATGAGATGATTGGTACTGTGTCCCTTGACCACCGAGTGGCGGAAACACATGCATGGAATGTTCTTTCTTTCTGCTTCAGGAGTACCCAAAGAAGCAAAAATATGAAAATATTAAATAAGGAATGTTTAGTTCGATACAGACTGAATTAACATGTGAAGTAACTTGCCCAGAGTACTTAAAAATGGGTAAGGCTAACAAAGCAGTCGAAAAGTAGATGATTAGAACAAAGAAAGATATAATGGCACTGTTAGTAATTACCTGGCGATAATATTCTGCCGACCACATACGCAACATCTCTTTCCGCCTATGACGTTAATGGTACATACTAGAAGTTTCCAGTACTCACCTGTGCTCGTGAGAAGACCTTCTCCCAGCCAGGGGTGCAGGAAAGCGTAGAGGTCAGCTTTAGTAATAAGATCACTGCTAGCCATGACAATCTGAAACAACAGGGAATCCAGTGCACTTAGCCCACTCCACAGTTGTAAACTATCACTGAGAGTCTTACACTGAAAGCAAGGCACGAATAAATACACAAAGCCGGTCTTATAATAACAACCATTACTTTCTACTTCCAGCACACTCCGTATATCATGGAACTAAATCTCAGAGTCCCATTTCTCAAACATTTGCTTTAATTCCCCGTTGTTTTAAATTTAATTTGTAATCGCGTAATCCTAATATCGTTTAAAGTCATCTCACACGTGCCGGTGTTGCATGAAGAACGTTTGCTTGCAACGACCTGAATTGACTTTACTGAATCAGGCTCCTGTCTGCTGTCGAGTTGGTCACCACGTCTTTCATTAATCACGGGACTTTCGGAGCTGCAGTGGGGTTGCTGTTTCGTGATTTGAGGAACACTTCACTCACTTTATTTCGAGAAACAAACCACTCCATTAAGTTCCGCATACTTAGATCGCTGTGGATAAGTCACTTTAAGTGCCAAGATAAACTCATCGTTTGACACACACACACACACACACACACACACACACACACACACACACACACATACACATTTCCGTCTTCCAAGTTGCACTGGCTTCATGTAAGGTGGACATCTTAATCGTTTTTGTCTTTCGTAATATATAAATCGGAGTAGCAAGTGCCGGGTCACGTACACTTTGGAAGGGCAATATACCCCGAAGCTGTGACGAACGCGCACCGCCTGGCGACAGTTGGTATATGGCTGGCAAAAACGACCATATTTACTGTTAAGCATCCTTCATTATAGATGTGAGTAGGTGATTACGTTTTGGGTAGTTGTGTGTCATGTGACAGTAATCCGGTGTAATTTTTTAAGCGAAGCGTTAAGAATTGGAGGAGAAAAAAAAGGGTTCAAATGGCTCTGAGCACTATGGGACTTAAAATCTGAGGTCATTAGTCCCCTAGAACTTAGAACTACTTAAACCTAACTAACCTAAGAACATATCACAGCCTGCATCTCGTGGTCGTGCGGTAGCGTTCTCCCTTCCCCACACCCGGGTTCCCGGGTTCGATTCCCGGCGGGGTCAGGGAGTTTTCTATGCCTCGTGATGGCTGGGTGTTGTGTGATGACCTGAAGTTAATTAGGTTTAAGTAGTTCTAAGTTCCAGGGGACTGATGACCATAGATGTTAAATCCTATAGTGCTCAGAGCCATTTGAAGCATTTTTTTTTGACATAGCACACATCCGTGCCCGAAGCAGGATTCGAACCTGCGACTGTAGCGGTCAAGCGGTTCCAGACTGACGCGCCTAGAACCGCACGGCCACACCAACCGGCGAGCAAAAAAAGAAAACTAAGCGCCAACTGTGCAGTATGGTAACAGAGTGGTGATCACTACATCAGTTAATAATACTGTGTTTGTCCACTGGCACAAAAGCTTTCCATTTGCATAGCTGTACTGCAATTTTGCTTCCAGTGATTGGGGAAGAGCTGGTTGGGTCCTTTCGCGACGTCCATGTGCCATGATTGAAACAGCGGAGATAATACATGCTGAAACCATACAGATCTAGCGCAAGCTATCTCAGGGTAAGACAGGAGTGGTCTTGGCGTTTGCCATTGCCTGTCGTTCTTGTAGAACGCTTACTAGTGAGAAAAGTGCTACAGTGGTTGCGATATTATAAAGGACACAGTAAAGCGCTTTCCTGCTAATCCCAGGCTCTTCTCCGTTCCACACCCTTTCCCCATTGCAGCCCAGATCACGGAAAAGAACCTCCTAAGAACAACTTAGGGCTATCTAGATTGTCCTGATTACTAAGTGAACCTACGTACCCAAGCATTGTGATTTCACTGCTGCTGCTATGGCTCTGTTACGCGAAAACATATCCAGGCTGCAAAAGTCATTTTGGTGGTGTACAAAGCGATAACGCTAATGCTGATAAGTTTCTGTGGTGCTTGTTTTCAACATTCTCCTTCGTACACTAGACGATTTTATACAGTATGTAGCGGCATACATCGGCACGCATCTTCGACAAGCCGTCAGCTGATACGTCGCCGTAGCTGTCAAAGGAGTTCACACGTTGACCGCCAGGAACTCTGTTATCATTCTCTGTCTCTGGTGTCCTGCGACGCCCGGTGGCTGTTAATTTCCGGTATAGAATTTCTGTTAGTTATCATTCAAGTCTGGACGATCCAGTTTAATTCTGTAGCAATTGTCACTTCCTCGATTAAAATCATATTCAGATTACCGCTCGACACAACTATTGAACGAGTCTTTATAAGCTTATCTGTGGTTTGCTTAAAATAATTGTTTTATAACAGAGCCTCGGAAATTATATTCTGTGTCTGTGCCTGGTTGATTTTACGAATCCTTATAATATTCGATTCTGAAGTCTATCATCTAGTCTTGCAACAATCGTGACGTGAACCAGACAGTGAGAATAGATCTGCAATACCAGAAAACTTACGACGACTTCTTAAGAGCCGAAATTTTCCTCGATGGGAGACGTATCCGTCGTATCAAGGATCGCTGTGCGACTACCCCACTTCGACCGTACTACTCAAGTACAGACAAGTTTTATCTGCGCTGGAGTAGCTGAAGTCCACGATATAATAATAACACGTCTTGCAACACCGTCTCCGGCCATCCTAATTTAGGTTTTCCGTGATTTTCCTAAATCGTTTCGGGCAAATGCCGGGATGGTTCCTTTGAAAGAGGACGGCCGATTTCCTTCCCAATCCTTCTCTAACCCGAGCTTCTGCTCCGTCTCTAATGACCTCGTTGTCGACGGGACGTTAAACACTAACCACCACCACCTCTTGCAACAGAGTCATACGAGAACCTCAAGGCAGTGTGTCCGTCTCACAGGAACAGCGTGCGAGGCAAATACTTACACAGGAGGGCGTCTGGTTCGGAATGCCATCTCAATATCTCCCACATCTGGGCAGTGAGGTCAACACGAGCGCGGTGGTGAGGACATTGCTGCGCATCCTATGGAGCAGCCTATTGCCAGCTCAAGTGAAGGTCACTGCAGCGTCCCAAGTAGTGATGTCACTAGACACCATAGTGGACCCGGCAGACGGAATTCAGTTCGCAATTGCGCCATTCAAAAGGTTCAAATTGCTCTAAGCACTTTGGGACTTAACATCTGAGGTCATCAATCCTTTAGACTTAGAAGCACTTAAGCCTAACTAACCTAAGGACATCACACCCATCCATGCCCGAGGCAGGATTCGAACCTGCGATCGTAGCGGTCGCTCGGTTGCAGACTGTAGCGCCAAGAACCGCACGGTCACTTCGGCCGGCGTCGGTAGGGAGCAGATAGGTCGAGCTGCTGGAACAATTCCCTGAACGAGATACGTCACAGCACTGTTCACTGTATTAAGACTACTGCAACCCCACCAGTTTCATGTAGGGCCATACGCCTTGGCTATTGCCAGGAAGAAATCGATACTATGTTGAAGGAGGGTACCATCTGCACTTCTAGTAGTCCATGGTCGTCTCATCTACACGTAGTGCTCAAAAGGTGTTGCGCTTGGCGCCACAGATAGATTACCGCGTCCTTGCGTTCTTAACGCTAGAACGATTTTAACCTACGTAGTTAGACGCGAAATACTTTTGAAACGTTTTCTGAAAACTGTCTTGAGCAAGTAGCTCGGCAGCCACACCAAATGGGAAATCTTAGATCTTGTAGCTACATATAGGCCGGATCTTATCGTCAATGTCAGTAAAAAATGGAGATTAGTGATCATGATGTTATTATAGCAATTATGGTTACGAAAGTTAATAATTCAGTCAAGATGGCTAGGAGAGTGTCTCAGCAAGACAGACCAAATAAGCAGCTGTTATCATCTCACTTAGACAGTGAAATGACGTCGCTTAGTTCCAGCAAAATGGATCTATAGGAATTAGGGGCAAAGTTTAAGTATACTGTAATCGTGGTCTGGAGACGTATGTTCCTAATAAGTAGATAAAGGATGGAAAAGACCCACCATGGTTTGATAACAAAATTCAGAAGATGCTGAGGGTGCAGAGGCTGTTGCATTGTCGGTTCAAAAGAGAAACCGCAAATGACGACAGGCAAAGACTAGTAGAGGTTCGTGCGTCTGTGAAAATATCTATGCGCAAAGCATACAACAACCAGAGAAAATATTGGTCCTATGTGAAATCAATAAGCACGTCAAACGCTTCCCTTCAGTCCCATGTTGACTAGTCTCGTATGACCGCTGAAGATAGCAAATCGAAAGCCTGAGGTTTAAATTTCACGTTCAAGGTATCTTTCACACAAGAGAATAATACAAACGTACCGTTATTTGACCATCGGACAGAATCTCGTATAGGCTACACAGTAACAAGCATCCCTGGCGCAGAGAAACAACTGACAGATTTGAAAAAAAAATCACAGGTACAATACTGCATCAGCCCCTTACCTAGCTTGCATTTGTTGTGAATCTCTCGCCCAACACAAAGTGCCAAGCGTCTGGAAAAATGAACGTGACTCCAGTATACAAGAATGGTAACAGAACGCACCCGAAAATTTGCAGACCACTAACCCTGACTTCGGCTTGCTGCAGAATCCGTGAACGTATTCTCAGCTTGAACATAATATTCGTGAGACTGAGAAGCTTTTTTCCACGAATCAACATAGTTTTAGAAAGTACTGCTCGTCCGAAACTCAGATTGTCCATTTCCTACATGATATACTGCGAACTATGGATGAAGGCAACAGGCCGATTCCCTATTACTGTATTTCAGGAAAGTATTTGGTACGGTGCCCCACTGCAGGCTGATGACGAAGGTACGACATATGGAATATGGCTCGAAGTGGAAGAACCCAGTATACTGTCCTCAATGACGAATGTTCATTAGAGATAAGGATGTCGTCAGGAGTGTCCCAGGGAAGTGCGATAGGACCACTGTGGTGCTCTGTATACATAAATGGTTTGGCGCACAGAGTAGGCAGCAATCTGCGGTTGCTTGCTGATGGTAATGTGGTAATGTGGAAAAATGTAAGTTAATGTGAATGAGTCGAAAGAACAAATCTGTAATTCTGGAGTATTACTAGTATCCTGCTTGACACAGTGAACTCTATTAAATATCTGGACGTCACGTTGCAAAGCGATATGAAATGGAACGAGCACGTGAGAACTGTGTTAGGGAAGGTGAATGATCGATCTCGGTTTACTGGAAGAATTTCAGGAAAGACTGGTTCACCTTTAAACGAGACTGCATGTAGGATGCTGGGGCGACCTATTCTTTAGTAGGGCTCGAGTGTTTGGGATTCGTACCACGTCTAACTGAAGGAAGACATCGTAACAATTTAGCGGCGGGCTACTAGACCTGTTACTGGTAGTTTCGAACAACACGTGTCACGGGGATGCTTCGGTAGCTCAAGTGGGAATCCCTGGAGGGAAGGCGACGTTCTTTATGAGAAACACTATTAAAAAATTTAGAGAACCAGCATTTGAAGCTCACTGCCAAACGGGCATTTAGACAGTCGTCTTTCCCTCGCTCTGTTTGCAAGTGGAACAGGAAAGGGAATGAGGAGTAGTGGCTCAGGGAACCTCCGTCAGCACCTTACGATCGCTCGTAGAGTGTGTATGTGGATGTAGATGTAGAAGGGTGCTAGATCATTATCCTATACCACTGTTGAGAGACTATAACTATGCTTTATGTGCCACAATTGTATTTCGTGCTAAATTGTGCCAAGACCTAGACACAAATTCCTGTGGCTGAAGAGGGCACACTGAAGACGGCTATAATTACGCCATTTGGCCTCTTTGAGACTCTTTTCATGACATTCGACGTACACAAAGCTACGCAGACTTGACAGGTATTTATAAACGTAGCGCTTCAAAGTTTGTCTTGAAGACGTCCTTGTATTTTCAACACAGCAACACAAACAACACCACTTGGTCGAAACCCTTCAACACTTGGATCATTACAAGATTGTATTACATACTGCCAAGTGTGTTCTGGGCAACCTGAGATTACATATTTTTGGACGTCTAATCTAGCCAGCAGGGTCGTTATCACTCACTAAAAAGGTAGAGGCTGTATTGAGGATTTCACGACCGGAAGCTGCTACGGAACCGTGTCTCTTTCAAGGAATAGTGAAATCTCACGGGTGTCACCTACCCCATTTAACTGAGCTTCAATAACCGTTAACCGCAGTGTTGTGTGGTCCTAAAATCAAGGCCAAAGCGATCATCCAGTGGACGGACGCTATGAGCCCTGCTTTTTAAGCAGATTAACTACAACAAATGCGGCATTCATCACACAACCCGCATTAGAAGGACCTCTCTCGCCGGTGCTGGATACAAGCCAAACCCTAGTCGGTGCAGCATGGCAACAGCATGCAGATGATGTGTGGTAGCAACTTGCACTTTTCGTACAAGAGCTCTCTATCACAACAAACATGGAGCGCATAAAGTCGCGAACTTCTTGCTGTGTATGAAGCGATTAAATTCTTTCGCTCACAGTTGAATGCAGGAGAATTTACGATTTTCAACGACCACAAACCAGTCGCTTACGCCTTCGGAAGTAATAACGATAAACTCTCGCCACCGCAATACAATCAGGTGAAATTTATCACTCCGTTCAGCAAAGTTGCACACTACATTTCAGGAACTGATTACACGATAGCCGACTACCTATCGCGTTTAAATAGCGTAACGAATGCAATAGATTATGCTGAACAAAAGCGGAAGTGTTAGACCAGGAGCTTCAAGACATTTTGAAGGAAGCTTCCTTCATCCATCAGCTGAAACTGATCGATGTTCCTGACACAAACGTAATTCTTTATTGCTAAGCCTCGAATGGGAAATCTCCTCCGTTACTACGTTCGTTGTTCTGCAGACACGCTTTTGAGAGCCTTCACCACTTATGCCACCCTGGCATCTGATCTACAATTCAACCGATTGCTAACCATTTCTTGTGGTCTGACATACAAAAAGATTGTCCAGCGTGGACTCGCGTATGTATTCAGTATCATCATTGTCAGATATCTCACCAGCGCCTGTGGAAAAATTTCCCTGACTGCCTCAAGATTCGCACGTGGCCGTATTGATGTAGTATGACCACTGCCTCCGCTGTTAACAGCAATCAGCCGCTTTACCGCTGGCCTGAAGACATATCATTCGACAATATTTCAATAGTAACATCAATTCCCATCTTCGTTTCACACTGGATTTCACACTCCTGTTGTCCGCTACATATCAGAAAAATCACAACAGTCCGCGGCTGAACTGTACGTCCAGCTGAACAAATTCTATGGTGCTGTACATCACAAGACCAGAAGCTATCATCCAGAAAGCAATGGCATGATAAAATGCTGGCATCGTTCATTAAAAGCTGCATTCCAGTGTCACGATTCACGGCTTCACCGGTGGTCTTGCACGGCCTGCGAACCACTTACGAATCTGACCTGGACTCTTCGTCGGTTTGAGCTCGTTTATAGTGAAACGCTGCGGGTTCCTGGTGAGTTCATTAATCCAAGTGCAGTCAGGACGGATGACACCAATCAAGCAGATTTTATTTCCAGAGGAAAGAGATGACTCAAACTGGCCTCTTCAAGCATCGAGGCATGGAACTTCACATATCTATGTGCACCTTGTGTTACAGTCACGCACAGATAGAGTGAAACTGGCATTGACAGCTCCGTACTCTGGCCCTCATTGTGTCGTTGGCAGGTGAACTAACCACAGAGGTCTTGCTTAATGATCTGCATCTACATCTACATGCACACTCCGCAAGCCACCTGACGGTGTGTGGCGGAGGGTACTTTGAGTACCTCTATCGGTTCTTTCTTCAGTACTGTTCCACTGGAACAGTTCCGTCAGAAGAAGGGATCACACTGTTATCAAACAATGGGTAGTTCTGTGAAGTGTCTCTCAGTAGCCTTTCCTTAACCTGGAATTGGGGATAATGCGACCGGCAATTGAGAATATATGTCGACAGCCTTTCATGTTCCACTTACCTCTATATGCTCTGGTTTAGTTATTCTTACTTCTGCGAAGGGACCAAGCCATAATCGATGAATAGGCCAGAATTTCTTAGTTGTCTTCTTCACGAATTCCATAAAATCTGTAACACAATTGAAAATTTTTCTCATTTAATTATGCTCCCCTTGTGAGCTCCAAAGTCAAATTTCACCCCCCCCCCCCCCCCGCCCCCGTCCCCCACACCTAGGTTAGAGCGTTACAGCTTTGTTATATTCATATTAGGGCGAAAATTAAATTCAGGTAGTGATTACTATTTGAAAAACAGTAAACCAGCCATGTTTTTGCAGAAAGTAACCGACTAATCTAATAAATTTTCTTTACTTTACCTGCATGATCACAAATCTTTTGTCATGAGACTAACGGTTACGGTCTACATTGACCATATTGATATCTGTTTTATAAAGACATGTCCTAAACAGATCTGGAGATGGTCAGTATCGACCAAAATCTGTAATCTGATGACAAAAAATTGGGACGACAGACGTAAAGTAAAGGAAATTTATTTTATATTCGTGTCACTGTGCAATTCGCGACTGTGTCACTATGCCCGACTAATCTCTTTTCCACTGCTATACATACACCTCGCTGGTTAAAGTTACCATTGCTGACTTAAGCATACGCCTCCTTATAGTAATTTCTATGATTAAATTTTTTAGGGAACTGTTTACCTAATGAATTTATTGCACATTAATTTGAAAATTGTGTCGTTCTTACACAAATTCTTCCTCCGAAAACTCATCAGTATCTTTGTGTGTTTACTCAAACTACAGCCAGCGTCGGTAGGATGTCGCACCATATAAACGCTGAATAAGTAAGAACAAGCTAGTATCGCCTGTGGTCGAAATTTGATCAACAGAGTTTAGAAAGTAACGTATAACTCAATTTTTAATATGAGTAACTGGAACTTATCCACATGCAGATTCTTACTTCTTACTTGAACACTATGCAGATTTTTAGGCCTTAACTGATCGCTACTAGGAAAGGGGTAAGACAGAGTGAACAGGAAACATGAGAGACTAAAAGACACAAATGAGGGAAATAATTGCATTACTCTACAATTTAAGGATACAAAAGCTCGGCATGAATAACATTTTCAGTAAACATTCTTTCATCATCATCTAAATGTCCTCGCTCACTATGTTCACAACTATAAAATTTCAAACCATCGAAAGACCGGCCTCAAGTTGTTGCTACAGCTAATTCACCGTGCGTGCAAACGGTTGTCTTAATGAAATTTTAACTTTTTTGAATGTTTGTCCTTGTGACTAGTTAATAGTAATAGCAATTGCAGGAATAATTTGGGATTGTGTTGTCTGAAACTGAAAAGATAAAATAGTACCCGAGTAAGTCATATGCACAAGTAGAATCAAAATTCGCTTATTTTGTGAGAGTCCCGTTAAAAAGTGGTTATCATTGGCATTATTATATAAACATTTGACATGCATCTGGTTCCATTAACTAATCCATCTTCCTTATTTAAGTTCATACGAAGAACAATGCAGTTAATTTTTAACTGTGATTTGTGTGGTGGTAAACAACTTACAAATTTTAAGTAGCCTTTCGCTCCTGTTATCTTCCAGTCAACATCGTCAACTGCTTTCTTCAAGTCTACAAATGCTATCAACGTAAATTTGACTTTCTTTAACCTGTCGTCTAAGAGACGTTGTAGGGTCAGATTTGCCCCGTGTGTCCCTACATTTTTCCGCAATCTGAACTAACGACCCTGAGTTTCTCCATCCTTCTATGAATAACTCGTGTTAGTACTTTGCAATCATAGTTCGTTAATATACACAAGTGTCAGCACCCGCTTTCTTTGGAGCTGGAATTCTTAGATTCTGCTTGACGTCTGAGGGTATTTTGCTTGTTTCATACTCATTGAACACTGGGTAGAATGGCGTGTCATGGCTGGTTGTCCAAGAGATATAAATAGTTCTGACCGAATGTCGTCTACTCCATGGCCCTTGTTTAGGTTTAGGTCTTTGAGTACTCTCTCAATTTCTTCCTACAGTATTATGTTTTCCTTATCATCTTTTTCTACGTCCTCTTCGCTTTATACAGGGTGGTCCACTGATCGCGACCGGGCCAAATATCTCACGAAATAAACGTCAAACGAAAAACCTACAAAGAACGAAACTTATCTAGCTTGAAGTGGGAAACCAGATGGCGCTATGCTTGGCCCGCTAGATGGCGCTGCCATAGGTCAAACGGATATCAACAACGTTTTTTTAAATAGAAATCCCCATTTTTCATTACATACTCGTGAAGTACGTAGTGAAATACGAATGTTTTTGTTGGACCACTTTTTTCGCTATGACAGATGGCGCTGTAATAGTCACAAACATTTGGCTCACAATTTTAGACGAACAGTTGGTAACAGAACGTAGGTACATTTGAAAATTTTATTTACGTTGTTCCAATGTGATACGTGTATCTTTGTGAACTTATCATTTCTGAGAACGCATGCTGCTACAGAATGATTACCTGTAAATACCACATTAATGCAATAAATGCTCAAAATGATGTCCGTCAACCGCAGTGTATTTGGCAATACCTGGGACGACATTCCTCTCAACAGCGAGTAGTTCGCCTTCCGTAATGTTCGCACATACACTGACAATGCGCTGACGCATTTTGTCAGGCGTTGTGGCTGGATCGCGATAGCAATTATCCTTCAGCTTTCCTCACAGAAAGAAATCCGGGGACGTCATATTAGGTGAACGTGCGGGCCTTGGTATGGTGCTTCGACAACCAATCCACCTGTCATGAAATATGCTATTCAATACCGTATCAACCGTACGCGAGCTGTGTGCCGGACATCCATCATGTTGGAAGTACATCGCCATTCTGTCATGCAGTGAAACATCTTGTAGTAACATCGGTAGAACATTACGTAGGAAATCAGCATACATTGCACCATTTAGATTCCCATCGATAAAATGGGGGCGAATTATCCTTCCTCCCACAGTGCTGCACCTTACATTAACCCACCAAGGTCGCTGATGTTCCACTTGTCACAGCCATAGTGGATTTTCTGTTGTCCAATAGTTCATATTACGCCGGTTTACGTTACCGCTGTTGGTGAATGACCCTTCCTCGCTAAACAGAACGCGTGCAAAAATCCGCCATTGTCCCTTAATTACTGTTATCCCCAGTGGCAGAACTGCACACGACGTTCAAAGTCGTTGCCATGCCATTGCTGGTGCATAGAAATATGGTACGGGTGCAATCGATGTAGATGTAGCATTCTCAACACCGATGTTTTTTAGATTCCCGATTCTCGCGCAGTACGTCTGCTACTGATGTGCAGATTAGCCGCGACAGCAGCTAAAACACCTACTTGGCTGTCATAATTTGTTACATGTCGTGGTTGACGTTTCATATGTGGCTGAACACTTCCTGTTTCCTTAAATAACGTAACTATCCGGCGAACGGTCCGGACACTTGGATGCTGTCGACCAGGATACCGAGCAGCATACACAACACACGCCCGTTGGTCATTTTGATCACAATAGCCATACATCAACACGATATCGCAATTTGTAAACGGTCCATTTTAACAAGGGTAATGTATCACGAAGCAAATACCGTCCGCACTGGCGGCATGTTACGTGATACCAAGTGCTTACACGTTTGTGACTATTACAGCGCCATGTATCACAAAACGAAAAAAGTGGTCCAACTAAAACATTCATATTTCTTTACGTGCTACACGAATATGTAATATATATGGGGGTACCTATTTTAAAAAATGCAGTTGATATCCGTTTGACCTATGGCAGTGCCATCCAGCGGGTCAACCATAGCACCATCTTGTTTTCCCGTTCAAGCTAGACGAGTTTCGTTCTTCGTAGTTTTTTCGTTTGATTCTTATTTTGCCGGCCGGAATGGCCGTGCGGTTCTAGGCCCTACAGTCTGGAACCGCGTGACCGCTACTGTCGCAGGTTC
This sequence comes from Schistocerca gregaria, assembly GCF_023897955.1. Classification (NCBI taxonomy): domain Eukaryota; kingdom Metazoa; phylum Arthropoda; class Insecta; order Orthoptera; family Acrididae; genus Schistocerca; species Schistocerca gregaria. The sequence goes on along the minus strand of NC_064926.1, from coordinate 344,094,032 downwards.
GAATTCTGCCTCGGGCATGGATGTGTGTGATGTCCTTAGGTTAGTTAGGTTTAAGTAGTTCTAAGTTCTAGGTGACTGATGACCTTAGAAGTTAAGTCCCATAGTGCTCAGAGCCATTTGAACCATTTGATTCTTATTTCCTGAGATATTCGACCCGGTCACTATCAATGGACCACCCTTTATAATATTGTCTTCTAAGCTCATCTCTCTTGTAGAGCCCTTTTACGTACTCCTTCCACCTGTCAGCTTTCTCTTCTTTACTTCTTACTGGTTTTCCATCTATCTGATGAGCTAGTTGGCGTATACACTTGTACTCCTGATAGGTGTTGCCTTCGTGTCTGTCGTTCAATGTGCTGTTCATAGTAGCTTACCCGCATTCATCTTCTCCTATACATTATTAAATCTACTCCTGCATTGCCCTTACTTGATTATGTATTTATGACCCTGTAATCACCTGACCAGAAGTGCTATTCTGCCAGCTACCGAACTTCACTAATTACCAGTATATCTAACTTCAACCTGACCATTTCCCATTTTATATTTTCTAATGTACCTGCCCGATTGCAGACTCTATCGTTTCATGACCCGATCCGTAGAAGGCCAGTTTTATTTCTTCTGATGAGGACATGTTGCCTAGTAGTCCCCACCCAGTTATCCGAATTGGGGGGAGGTTGGGGGCTATGTTACCACCGGAATATTTTACCCACGAGGATGTCATCATTATTGTATGCGTAATGCAGTATTACCACATTAAGACCATGTTGGCTTATGTTACAAGGTTATTTCACACAAACCGAGCGAGGTGGGGCAGTGATTAGCACACTGGACTCACATTCTGGAGGACGAAGGTTCAATCCCGCGTCCGGCCATCCTGATTTAGGTTTTCCGTGATTTCCCTAAATCGCTCCAGGCAAATGCCGGGATGGTTCCTTTGAAAGGGAACGGCCGACTTCCTTCCCTAATCCGATGAGACCGATTACCTCGCTGTTTCGTCTCTTGTCCCAATCCGCCCAACCCATCATTTCACACAATCACCTGGCATGTTGCTCCTGATAGGATATAGCCTATGTTCTAGACAGATTGTAAGGTCTACTCACTAAGGATGTGTCGTTAGATGCAAGGGTGCGTCTGAAGGCCATAAATTTACCGGGTGAAATAAATGAATAAACAAAAAACTGTTAAATAAAATAATTGCCAATAAGTTAATTTTAACGTGTATTATGTTAGTTTAGCGGACAGTAAGGGAACACCTGTGTCATTTGCTTCTTGTACAGCGGAATCGCACAGGTTACATGAACCTGACCTTCCCAGCAATTTATAACGATGCCTTATTTCAGCTTCCAGGAACATAGCCTCTTATTAAGGGCTTCCGCTACACTCTTGCACGGCAGCGAAATGACCGTCCGTCCACAACACGTTGAAGGATATACTGTAAAGACACGACAGATGAGGTAGCAACTACCACTTATGCGCTTTTTGCAGAGAGCGATGCGGAGAACGAGGGAAACAAGTTTTTCCTTGCTGTTTTGTGAGGGGTGGGGTGGTGGGTGGGGGTGGGGGAGGGTTGCAGTAGACAGGGAGAGGCAGTTTCTTAGTGCCAACAAAACTTTAAAATAACCTCATAGATTTCTTGCTCCTTCAGTACCTAAAAGTACACGTGCCCTCTACGTATTTCATGGCCTCGTGTCAGCATAAAGTTCACTAAATCCTTGAGTCATATAAGATCAAATCCAACATCAACATCCTAGTTATCAGAGCTATATAAAGCTCTAATTTTAGATGAATACTGTTCTTGCTTTTAATGGACCAATAGTTACCTACCTTGCCTTAATAATGTAATTCCTTCTTCACACTCCACTTCTCTCGTAATGAACTACTCTCCAGTCATAATTGATTTATTCACCAAAAATCAAGAAGTGGAATAATTTAAATTTTTCTATTGTGTCCTATATTTTCGTTATTATGCTTATCATACACTCAGTGTCCTCTAATAGTACAATATCAGCAGGTCTGTAGCTGGATAATACAATTACGGGCGCCTATACCGTAGTTTGTAAGTGGAGGGGGCTAGAACTGGGGGGGGGGGGGGGAGGGAGGGTATGGTGTATTTTGAATATTTTGGAAGACGAATGGCGACTTGGAAGTAGTCATAGAAAACCACCTCACTGCACCATAATTTTTCCTTTCCTCTAGAGCTTGTTGAGTCCTTGCCATGTCGAACTGCTACACTACGGCGGGCAAAAGGAGGTCCGATACGATATTACGAGGTGTTCCATGACTTTTGTCACCTCGGTGTATGACCAGAAACGATTATCTCCACCATCTTAGGTCCTTCATCCATACCATTTCTGTTCCGGTGTAATATCAAGCGCCGGCACGTCGGCCTGGAACGATACAGCAAAGAAGGCTGCGAGACGACGCCAGCTAATAGAGCACTGACTAGGACGTTACCACGACAGGAGTGGCACGTATGCGAAAAGAATGTAAGCGCCGCTCCAGCTAGCCTCGGCCGCACTAGAACATGAGCCGCACTAGAAGAGCTGCTCTAAACGACGAGCTGTGATACAAATTCTACAGCAGTGACTTGTGAACTTGTGTGATTTGCTTGCATGGAAACTGCATACGTATATCGAAGAACACTGATTATTTGCATGTCGCCATTTGCTTGCGACACTTCATTGTAGAAAGACAAAGTTAGGTAATTTCAATTCAATTTACTGAAATAAACTCCGTTAATAAGATTTGCTTGACTGTTGTCTAGCTGTCCCAGAAAGCAGCATCCTAGGCACCCTATGTTAGACGAGTGGGTAGGATCCCACAATCTCTAACTTTACTTATTTCTCCGTTCAGGTTGTAACGCCGGAAATGCATATCCTCCTATTTCCATCTATTGTACTATAAATATTTTTCCTTATTTTGTTACCTGAAGATATTATTTGTATTTTTACGCTTGGTCTGGCCTAGGGAAAACTATGCTATGGAACGATTACATCGATAGGTCGTACAGAGAACCAAAGTGTTTAGGATCTTTGGATGTGTTAACTCTGCCGCATGGAGCGCGGGCAGAGGGAGTCTGGCTGGAGGAGGGCGGTGGAGCAGGTGTGTTGTGCGACGCTCCCGCGAGTTGCCGCGCTTTCGGGGTTTGGCAGCATGTAATTGCGCTCGACTTGCTATGATAGTTTCTGACACGGTGTCGCGGACGGGAAGCATTAGCTGACACACATCAAGAGCCCGTTTCGCCTGGTGGCAGTGTCTAGAAGAAGGCGCGCCAACATCCAGCTTCTGCAACAGCGACGGCCGACACATGAGTGATTGTCGCCACCTCCTCGACCTACGACTTCAAACCTTCAATCAACCAACAAGGGAGACTGGAACCACGTAAAGTTTTAGAACTGTATGGCCGACCTCAGCTTTTAAAATTGTTCCATTTGCCTCACAAAATTACAGCAACTTAGCGTGAACCTTTGTTGCTCATTGTCCCAATTGCATTACCAAGCAGGGTTCCTTCATTTTTCCGAAATGAACCCGAGTGTCGTTGAAATTCAGACGCCAGCATTAAAGTAATATCATTCCATTCACTGCTTTAGTTTCAAAGTTCAGTTAAAGTATTCATAGCTGGCTACAATATTTAGATTACACAAGCACAAACAAAGAGTGCGAGTTTTGTTAGCATATTTTAGCTTACATGTGACAGCAGCTCAGCTTGGTACGTACCAAATTTTACTTCCGTTAACTGTTCAGAATCATTTAATTCAAGTTCAAAGTTAAATCTCTTATTTCTAAATTGCGTAGATTCAAGTAGCTTTTGAAATGATTGTTGAGGTAGCCCAAGCCTAACCTTATTTTATTGAATTTCGTAGTGCTTCAGAAACAAAGTTCACTATTAATTTCAGTCACTAAATTAACTTTCAGTTTTCCGGTTTTATTAATTCTTTTGCTACATTAAATCACAGTGTAGCGAAATTTATTACTTCTAACAAACATTCAGTTTTCACACAACACGTGTCAACCTTCATTTGCCACGCTTTTAGTGTTAATTATATGTGCATTAATCTTTCATTTTCAGTTATTATAGTAGTTGTCCATAGGACTGGCGACCGTAATTTTCCCCAAATCTCAAATATCTGATTAACGCTAGTTAATTGTTAACGTAACGACCACACGTTTAGTTTGTTTATTAACTTTACCCTTTTTCAAAATTAATTTCCACCACTTCATTTGCATTTTCCTTTCATTTAGATGTAACCCTTTCCTCCCTCTTTACCGACAGATTAACTTCGGGGACGATTGCTTTTCCCAAATTTCCATTAGGTACACGCGGTTTAATTTTTCACTGTCATTGAGGTCGATAAGTGAGGGGGAGGTTACAAGGTGATCCTGTTTCACTAACCCATTCGAAATCTTATTGTCTGAGTCATAGAAATGCTGGTTTATTTATTACACCGGTAATTTCTTCCTGAATATTTTTCATTCAGAGATCACAGTGGGGAATAATTCTTTTGCGAAGGAAGTTGTCTCAAAACCATATCTTTCCAAAATCCCTTGTCTCTTGGACACATTTCAATGTGTCGTCGACGCAGAGGGGTTCACTGTCTTCAGTATCGTTGTGTCATTGATCACACTGCTGACCCTTTTGCCATTGTGGTCAGTCTTGCGATCGAAGGCCAAGAACTTCCCTCGATCATCTGCTTTTGTGCGCTTTTTGTAGTTCATTAAAGCAAAAGAAATGGGCCTGGACGGATTTTATTTACAATAAGTCCGCAAGGGAAGAGCAAAGAAATCGAAAAGTATGGTCAAAGAAGCTACATTAATCGAGAGAGGGTGCGTGTGTGTGGTCTTCAGTTCAGAGACTGGTTTGATGCCGCTCTCCACGCTACTCTATCCTGTGCAAGCCTCTTCATCTCACAGTACTTACTGCAACCTACATCCTTCTGAATCTGTTTAGTGTATTCATCTCTTGGCGTCCCTCATGAGCTGTTATGAGATTTCTTGATTTTCCACAGCAACATAGTAAAATATGAACACTGTGTTTGGCTTTAAGAGGTATCAGTGTTCTCACTGAATGTTACACCACCTACATCGTGCAATGTCTCCTGTAATAGTTGATATTTGGGCTGAAACAATGTTTTGAAAATACACATACATGCTCAAATCAGATTCCGTTCAGATGTGTTAGCAACGACACGAGAAAATTTGTCTTGCCGCAGTTGGCTGGACCTACAATTATCAGAAGTATGTGGGGCTGAAACAACGTTTTGAAAATATACATACATGCTCAAATCAGATTCCATTCACATGTGTTAGCAGCGACACGAGAACATTTGTCTTGCCGCAGTTGGCTGGATCTACAATTATCACAAGTATGTTGTCCACAATGAGTTCGCCATTCTTCTTCCAGTCCTCTTGCACACCGTTACAACTCTAGTCGCTTACAACAAAGTCTTAATGCTTCATCCACACTGCTTTGATACCTGCTACATCAGCTACTAACATGCAATGTGATTTTATAGAAAATGATCAGCACTATTCCCTGTCGTGATACCGACTATGTCAGTTTCTGGCATGCAATGAGCTTTTACAGAGAATTTCGTAAAATGACATAATTTTCTGCTGTCGTATGTTTGCAGCGAAAATATTGGTAGCAACAGCTTTAGTGTTTGTAACATAATGAGAGGTAAGAAATAAAGCACATACGTAGTTATCTATATTTTTATTCAGTAATCATACAAGGGATGCACTACATCAACAGGTTCTTTCTGTATCCTAACACCTGTACAGAATATCGAAAATAAAGCCTTCTTGTAAGCACAGATTTCAGTATGTATTTCTCTCAATCTTATTGGCAGTACACTACTTTCCGTCGGTAACATATTGACCCACTGTTCTAGTCGTCTGTATACACACTGCTCATACAAATATATTCTGCAATGCCCCTATCCACAGCTTTAACACATGGCACCGGTCTGTTCAGTCTTCCTAACACAATGGATAGGACCATCTGTAGACCGAACAAGTTTGTAACCATGGAGCGCTGTAGATAAATGGATGTGTCACCCGATTTCACACAGATTGCAGTGTCATCATACACTGTTGTAATGGACAGAGCAAGAGCAGCACAGAAAAGTCAGGAGGAGGATGTCTCTGATGATACTCAGCGGTCAACAACCGCTTGATGTAGGATTTTGCATGACACAGTTCATCTCATTCCACTTCCGAAACCCACACCAGTCACTGTCTGCAGATGCTTCTGTAGCGACATGTAAACACTTTGAACCAATGACAGTTAAAAGTATACTCGGAAGTTAACAGTAGTGGTGCACAGGGCATAATTGGCATCTTCTCATCCACTACATTCTCACTTCGTCCACGTAATATCATCAGAATATTCTTCAATGGCGCTTAGGATGGGGTCCAGTAGTGTGACCTTCATCAGGCTGATTAGGACCACTGGTGCCCTTTTGTAAATCGAGCTGGCTGGGTGTCTTCCACTAACAATAACAACTAATTGACCTGCTTCAATAAGCTGGCCAGGTGCACAACAGGATCCCAGGGTGCAGCCACTGCTGCAGGTCTGGACAGGCTCGGACATATTACTAATGCAGACGGCGACAGGCTGGAACGCTTCACATACACTGATGAGGAAAGAAGAAAAACTATGTACAAGCAATAATAGCAACACAATGATTTCATTTTCCTCACACGACAGTGAACACAGATGTCCAGCAAGGGTACTTAGTCTTCTGTGGCTTCTTCCTATTGTGCTGCAAATGAGACTGCAGTGCTGCTGGGCTCATATTAGCTACTGCCCATTTCAAGCGCCTCTGGTGATGAAATTCTGTTGGGGCTGCAATTGGGTTTTCTGTCCAGAAGGACTTTGGTTCTAGCCCCTGAAAGGGCACATCCATTTCAATTTCCTTCAGTTCCCAGGTGGGGGTCTTCAGCACAGCCCTGCGACACAGAATTTCCTAACATTTTTGAAACTCTTGCCTAAATTCGAAAGTCGCACCCGAAATCGAAACTCCTGCCTAAATTCCTAACCCTCGCCTAAATTCGACAAACTCCCGCCTAAATTCGAAACTCCCGCCTAAATTCCAAATACCCGCTTAAATTCGAAACACCCACTTAAAGTCGAAACACCCGCCCAAATTCGAAACACCCACCTAAGTTCGAACCACTCACCTAAATTCGAAACTCCCGCCTAAATTCGAAACTTCCGCCTAAATTCGAAACCCTCGCCTAAATTCAAAACTCCTGTCTAAATTAGAAACTCCCGCCCATAGGATAGGTGAGGGTAGGGAGGGGGTGCAGACCCACATGCTGGTTGGGGAAGAACATGCATTATCTGGGGGTGGGGATGGGTAGAGGTAATTACTTGATTAATGTAATTAATTTGCATATCTATTAGATAATAAAAGTGTCCTCATGCTTCTCTTATCCCACTACGACCAGTGGAATATAGATAATCGTAAGACCCTCGTGATGGTTAAAATTAGGTGTAATAATTTTTGAAAATTAGTTCATCTTTTTCATCTGATTTATCATGTTCTTCCAGAATGAGATTTTCACTCTGCAGCGGAGTGTACGCTGATGTGAAACACTTTCCTGGCAGATTAAAGCTGTGTGCCGAGACTTGAACTCGGGACCTTTCCCTTTCGCGGGCAAGTGCTCTACCATCTGAGGTACCGAAGCACGACTCACGCCGCGTCCTCACAGGTTTTCTTCCGCAGTACCTCGTGTCCTACCTTGCAATCTTTACAGAAGCTCTCCTTTGAACCATGCAGGACTAGCACTCCTGAAAGAAAGGATATTGCGGAGACATGGCTTAGCCACAGCCTAGGGGATGTTTCCAGAATGAGATTATCACTCTGCAGCGGAGTGTACTCGGATGTGAAACTTTCCTGGTAGATTAAAACTGTGTGCTGGACCGAGACTCGAGCTCGTTTCTTGTTTTCATTAGAATAACAGCGCGAAAATCTACAAGTACAGGATGTAGTGTGTGAAAGATATAGGGATAAAAGTAGATGAAATATTACTTCAATATGAATAGGCCTAGACTTACTCTTCAAATGAAATTACGTTAACAATTTTGGGCCGAATCTACGTATCTTAAACTAATCTGTTTCAGTAACATTTAAAAATATTTGGAAAATACATAACTCCCTGAAAAAGTACTTTGGATAATTTCTGAGATGTTTTCAGAACTGGTGAAAGTATCTGCAGTGTGTAAGCCTACGTTCAAAGACTGCACCCATTCCTCCTCCTTCTCCTGTTCAGTTTCATATTTGGCGTAGAGGAATCATTCTTACTGTCGTCAGACGGTACATAGATCGTAGTCTTTGCTTCATACACTGCAAGTAACCCAATCAAAAATAAATATGAACAGCTGCAGGGTAAAGATTCCAAATAGAAGCCTGATGCAGTGTAGCAGCAGCGAGTTGCCAGCTTCGAGGCTGCGGCTAAAATGTAGCGTCAAAGTGCTGTTCCACAGAATGGCTATGATGCATGCTACCATAAGCAATTCGACCAGGGCGACAAATGGTAACACAAGAGTAACTGGAGTGAAATTAATGGAAAGGAAATGGGATGGGAAGGAGACAGGAAGGAAGTAATAACTTCCAGCCACACAAGTTACTGCGGCAATGCAAATGCAAGAGTTGAAAATTTGGAAACGTCTAGACCGTCCTGGAAAGCTTTCTGTCAGGTCCAGTTTCCCAAGATCCTGCTTGCCGCACTGCTACGACCCGCTCCCGTTAACCCTCTACTCACAGATTTCTGATACTCGTAGGAGATCGGACGTTGGTTGTGCTTCAGGATTGAAACTTTTTCATCAAGTAGCCTTCACGCCCATATATTTATAGATATGAGTGATGTCTGTTCTGTCGGACATGTGAAAAATCGGTTCAATGGAGGCCAGAGTGAGGGTCACCACTGACAAAACCGACAAACAGCAGTAGGCTACAATCAATCACAGTTTAGGCAGTGAATCAAGTGATCAATGAGGCAGTGGATAGTCAGTGAAGGATACAGCAATCAGGCAGCCAATGAGCAAGGCGAGTGGGTAGTTAGAGAGTAGACAGCCAACAAACTGGCTGAAACGGTGGATAGGAAATCAGATGAATCAGCAGAGGATGAGTTTGCCTTGTGAAATAATGCCAACCTATTGTTGACTCAGTTTTCGGACTTCGAGTCTGATCCCTGCATTCATTCCGACGTTCACTGTCTTTTTGTAACACTTATTTCCCATACCATTTTGAATGGATTTAACGTGCAGTCAGACGCATGAATCTTTAAGAATCTGACTACATTCTCTTGTCTGAACTCACCCTTCAAATATTACGCTATCATGGTTGCTGTGAGGCCAGGCACATGGAACCTCAGATATTAAATTAGCCAGTTCGGAGTAAGGAACGAGATAATTAGCCTAGGGTGGTGCCGCAAAGTCGTAGAACATGGAAGATGAAAGCTACGAGCTGTCACAAATTTACGGCAGAACATTATTAAAAGGAGGGATCAGTTGATAGCACATTTACTCAAGCAGTAAGGGAGTGTCAATTTGCTATCGCTGGAGACTGGGTGGGATCAAAAACGTAAAACGAGGCATAGGTGTAAACACAGGACGCTGATTTACGTGGATCTGGGACGAAGTAACCAAATAAACGCTGGAATTCCAGTAACTTGCTGGAATCCATCCGGGTGACATCGTCGACAAATGGCGATATTTCTACAGATGACCATCCTGTCTTTTTCAACGCAAGACTGCGGCAAGAAGCTACTGTGCAAGAGAACTTAGAATCTCGGTTTTCAGAGCACTTCCGGAAAAATAAGAACACAGACATACACACACACACACACACACACACATAAACACACTGCGAATACTAGCACCACCATACAACCGAAGATAACCGACGCCAGAAGTAACCGACAGCGAAAATTACTAAATACGGGTGAGGCAGCACTGAACTCTGTCTCTCAGTGTTTTGATAAGGTAAAGAACAGGATTCTAAGCAAAATGGCACTAACAACCTCCATGTTCATTTAAAAGGTTACTTGCTAATTTAATTTCGATCTCTTAAAAACATTACTACAATAGCGGGAAGTGCATACCAGAATTTCCAACTTCTTATATCCTATAGCAAATCCGGTATGAAGATATTGTTCTGCAGTGGTTGCTCACCTACTTTAGGCGTGTGCGACACTTGACAGTGCACCGGTCCTCCATTCCGAGGTCATCTTTTGTCAGAATGGGTATAGTGAAAGACAGATCTGACGTGCGCTGTGCTATCGATCAACAGTGCACCGGGCGACTGACGATAATATCGGGTTGGCACCAAAGTCTACGAACTTTCTCTCCATTATGCAAGACGTATTTCCAACAAGACTGTTCGTATTTTGTTGGAATATGTTGTGAAATTTGTTTTACCAGTTCCATCTAAGATCTAGATACGTTTTAGATTTCATTTAGGATGATCTTGATTTGCGAAAGCCTGGTGTCTAATGTATTCCTTGCAGTTGTGGCTTGTCATATATTGGCTTGACTATAACGACCGTGAAGGACCGCTGTACTGAGCATAAGCGAAACGATCTTGGCACCTGTCGTTCTACGGAATATAACAGAACGGATATTCTGGCACGCACTTCCGCTACCTGGATAGTGTTATTAAAGAATCAGATGAAATTAAGTTAGGAAGTAACCTTGTGTATAGGGATAAAAGTTTTTCTTTAATTCTGCAAAGGATCCTTCTCTCTCGCTTGGCAAAAAACGGAGGAACAGAGTTAACGCTACCTCAGACCGAGGTTTTAATTTCTCTTGCACAGCGCTTTCTTGCTCCAGTCTTGACTTGAAATTGAGAGGGTGGTCAACTGTCGAAGTATCGGCGGTTGTCAACGACGTCACGCGGCTGCAGTCCCGTAAGTTATGATCAGGGAATGACAGAAGTACCAAAACAGAACAATAAGATCTGAAGATCAAGAACGGAGTGCTCGGGTTAAAAAGGAGATAATGCAAGGTTGCAGTCTTTCGCCGCTACTCTTCTCTACATCAAGGAAGCAATGAAGGAGGTAAAAGAAAGGTTCAATAGTGGAATTAAAATTCATTGTGAAAGGATATCAGTAAATCGCTGATCACATTGCTCTCTTCAGTGAAAGAAAGAATTCATGTCATGTTGAATGGAATAACTAGCCTATTGAACACAGGAAATGGATTGAGAATAAAAGAGAGCCGAAAATATTGAGAAGCAGCGATAAATTTAATATCTAAATTGGTAGTTCAAAAATGTGTGTGAAATCTTATGGGACTTAACTGCTAAGGTCGTCAGTCCCTAAGCTTACACACTACTTAACCTAAATTATCCTAAGGACAAACACACACACCCATGCCCGAGGAGTACTCGAACCTCCGGCAGGACCATCCGCACAGTCCATGACTGCAGCGCCTGAGACCGCTAGGCTAATCCCGCGCGGCCAAATTGATAGTCATCTAGTACACGAAGAGAAGGAATTCTGCTAACTTGGAAGAAAAATAACATACGATCGCTAAAGCAGGGAGGGAACAAAGCAGACTACACAGACAAAAGATCTTTAATAGTATCGATCATCAGCTGTATTCCAACGAAGAAATTTATGAGAATGGAAGTTTGGAGCAAAGCATTGTATAGTAGTGAATCATGGACTGTGGAAAAACAGGAAAAGAAAAGAACCGAATCGTTTGAAATGTGGTGCTACAGAAGGATCTGGGAATTAATTGGACTGATAAGATAAAAAATGAAGTTATTCGCAGAACTGACGAGAAAGGAACATATGGATATCACCGACAACAAAAAGGAAAAGAACGAAAGGACACGTATTAAGTAATAAGGGAATAACCTTCACGGTGCTAAAGGGAGCCGTAGAGGGTAAAAACTGTAAGCAAAGACAGTGACTGGAATATATCGAACAAGTAATTGAGGCTGCAGGGTGCACGCGCTACTCTGAGACGAAGAGGTCAGAACAGGAAAGGAGTTGTAGCAGACTACGTCAGACTAGTCGGCAGACTGACAAGTAGATTAAAAAAAAAATCAGAGATTTGTTGAGAGATGATATGGCTGGAACCGGACAGAATAGCGTGGAGAACTACGTGTGATCAGTCTTCCGACCTATATTGACAACAGTCGACGAGTGCTGCATATGCTGTGGAATGAGGTTGCAACACCATTCACAAAGAATTTAAAGGTTTATATTTGTGGGACATCCATAATTATTCTGCGACGTGTTCATGCCATTGTTGTAAAATGCTTTTATTGACCAAAGTGCTGCACGACAGAAGTCGCTATACACTACCATGGTTTCGGGGTCTTAGTTCTACCATCAGGTGTATTTGAAATCTTGCATTAGTAGAAAGTCATTGTTTTGTTTTGTTTTATGGCCCAAAAACAACGAGAGTCATACGCAACCCTATCAGAACCGTACCAGGCGAAGGAAAGAAAAAGAAAAGCGTAAAAGCGACTACACTTTAAGCCCAATCGACGGAATGAAAGACAGCGAAAAACAGGTACTTGGAGAAAGGTCTATGAAATACGCCGTAGAGAAACAGGTTCTGAACCAAAGATTAAATGTCCTTCGCCATACTGCTACGGTCGACAGCCAGCACGTCATTTGCTAAAAAGCCGATAACTCATGCGGTAAATATACATTGGAACGTAAGTGGTTAAAAAGAAAATGGCATTCCATCAGGAAATAGCGAACCTTCAGAGGTTGAGGGCACTGAGCAAAAACTGATGGGGGAGCGCTAGTTAACAAATAGCGATGCCCAATACGCAACCTAGCTAAATGACCTCACGGCGGGAGGGCCGAGAGGAGGTCGTTGAAGCCGGTGGGATAGGTTCAATTTCCCGGAGCGTGTTCCCATGAAGGAAGGACCAGTGGTGTTGCCAAGTGACATCATCTGCTAACAGACAGCAACACAGAGATCATCAGAGGGAATGGAAAAACTAGCGGGCCGAGATACCAGGACTACCTGTTTGGTAGCAGCATTAGCAGCCTCGTTTCCCGTCGATGACGTGACCAGGAGTCCACGTAAACATCACAGTGGCTCTACCAAGAGTGAGCAAGTAACAGCCTTGCTGAACCCGTTGCACTAAGGGATGGGTGGTGTACAGCACACAGAGGATCTGAAGGGCACAGAGAGGTGGAGCAGATGACGTAATCAAAAAGCCTGTGTCTCTGGATGTACTGCGTGCCTGATACAGGGCTAAGAGTTCTGCAGTAAGTACTGGGCAGTCTTCCAAAAGCTGATACCGAAAAACGTCGGTGCCAATGACGATACGAAGGCACACCTGACACCACAGTAAGTCCGAGAGCCGTCAGTGTACACAAAGGTACTCTTGTGAAGTTCCGTGTAAAGGTCGTGATACTTATGGCGAAAGAGCGAGGTTGGAGTAATGTCCTTAGAAAGTGAATGAAGACTGGCATGAACACAGGCCGCCGAACAAAGCCAAGAGCCTAAAGCGAACTCCATGAGGCAACAGAAGGATGAGCCCCAGGAAGTTCGTAGTTTCAAAGAATGGAAGAGATTCACGCAAATGGGTTTGTCAGTGGAAAAGCGAAAGCCATTGTGGTGCTCCATGGGTAAAGACGATCGACGCAGCGCTGAAGACGCCGTCCAATGCGACAAGTCCGCGGAGAACTGCAATAGATGGCAAAATCGTCTCGTCAACGAAAATGGAGCTGGAGACGCCCGGCAGGAAACAGGCCATAATGGGGTTAATGGTGATAACAAAGAGGACGACTTTCAGGACAGAAACCTGAGGCACACCCTTTCCCTGGATAAACGTGTCCGACAAGGCATGACCCACGTGTATCTTGGAAACTCGGCCTTTTAAAGATTCCTGAAGAAAATGAGGCATGCGACCACAGAAGCCCCACGTGTAGTGAACACTGAGGATACCAGTCCACCAATAGGTCTTGTAAGCTTTCTCCAAATCGACGAAAATGGGCATAGTGTGGAATTTCCGCAGAAAACTGTTCATAACATGTCTTGACAAGGTGACGAAATGTTCAACTGCAGAACTGCTCACTCGAAATCCAAACCATTTAGTGGTCAGGAAACTGTGGAACTCGAGGCACCATAGCAACTGGACATGAATCACTCGTTCCACCATCTTGAAAACATAGCTGGTGATCGAAATGGAGCGATAACTAGAAGGAAAAATTTTGTCCTTAACAGGCTTAGGTATGGGTAAGACAGTGGCTTCACATCAGCATCTGGAAAACGTGCCCTCTGCCCAGGTGCGACTGTACATATGAAGGAGAAAGTGCTTGCCCACAAGAGAGAGGTGAACATCGTCTGGCCCTTGGATGGAGGATCGGGATGAAGTGAGAACATGCTCTAGTTCCCTAGGTGACACGGTAGCACTCATGATTCTGAGCAGAAAAGGGTGTCGCTCGAGCCGCCTCCGCTTGTTTCCGATAGAGGAAGGCAGGGTGATAGGAGGAGATGGAAATCTCTGTACAATGGTGGCCCAAAGTGTTGCAGATTGTAATAGGGTCCACTATGAAATCATCTGCTACTGTCAGGCCAGAAACTGGGGAATGGACCTCCGTCTCAGAAAGTCGTCAGAGATTGGCCCACACGAGGGAGTGGAACTGTTAAAAGAACTAGTAAATGAAATCTACCTAGCTCTTTCGCTGTCCGAAAGAATGCGACGACACCGTACCCGAAAGTTTTTCAAACGAATGCAGTTTTCGATTGTAGGATGACGGTTAAAAACGTGGGAAGCATGTCTCTGCGCGCCTCAATCCACCAAGGGTCAGGGACATGGCGCGGTAAAGAGGAACCGCAAGGAATGGAACGTTCTGCGGTGGTAAGGACAACGTTTGTAAGATATTCTGCCTGATCATCACAACTGGGGAAATGTTGTTCGTCGAAGGTCACCAGGGAGGAGTATGGCCTCCAGTCGGTCTTAGAAATCTGCCATTTGGGTGTGCATGTAGATGGGGTAGGAGTCAGCAAACGGATAGCACATGGGAAATGGTCGCTTGAGTATAAAAAACAGAGAGAATGGACTACTCGAGACGATGGGCAAGCTGAGTTGTGCATGAAGGTAGGTCCAATTGGGAATAGGAGTCCGAAAGGAACATTGGTGCTTATGTTAAGGCAAGTGAGGTAAAGTTGATTGAGAAGTTCAGCCAAGAGAGCAGCTCTGGAATGGTGGACATTAAAGTCACCGAGCAGCAGAAAGGGGTGAGGAAGCTGTCCAGTAAGCTGGAGGAAGACTGCCTTGGTGACATCAAAGGACAGAGGGATGTAAACGGCGCAAAGGGAAAAGGTCAACCGAAGAAGGAAAATGTGGAATGCAACAGCTTGAAGCTGGGTAGTCAGGGAGGTGGGTCGACTATGATCATCATCCCAGATGAGAAGCATGACTCCCCCATGGGATGAAATGCCGTCCTCTGGGGGGGGGGGGGGGGGGGGAGAGGAAGGTAAAAATGGACTGGGAAGAAATGCGAGAGCTCAAAGCTGTCTTGAGGACACAGTTTTGTTTCCTGGAGGCAGAGAAGAAGTGGATGCTTCGATTTTAAGAGCAGCCGTAAGTCCTCTTTGTTGGATCAAAGGCCATGAATGTTCCATTGGAGGAAAGTTATGACGAGGAAAGGAAGAGGTGTCACCTCGGCGATTGCCGAATGCCAAACTTCTAAGACTCTCTGCTACGGCACACAGAGACTGGAGGATCTTGCTCCATGATATCTCCTTCCGTCGGTCTGCAGAGTCCAGGGCAGAAAGACTAGGCGGTGCACACTGGCGTCACTGAGGTCGAGTCGACCAGGCGGCGAGTGTCACGTGACGACACCGTCCAAGAGGATCTCCGAGTCGGCAAAGGAGAAGACCGTTTGCCATTGTTTAACTCCTTGGACCCTTTCGGGGTTGAACAGCAAGACTCAGGCGGTTTTTAGCTACGGAGATGTAGGAAGTCTTTTCAAGGGTGCTCCTTCTATCCTTCCTGCCCTGCTGGTTGTGTAACCAGTGACTTCATCCCATGACGTGAAAGGTTGGTGGATTGTTGCAGGGCTGTAGGAGGAATTGGGGATGCTACCCTGACACTGAGCGACATTATAACCACAGTGCTGAATTTGGGTCGCAGGTCTGCGTGCGAGATGTAGCAAGAATAGCACTGCAAGTGCCAGTTAGTAGAAAACAGGGTTTGTGACTAGCCAACAAGTTGGGAGCGACCAGGTAAGACACTTCACCCGAATCTCCTGGACAGCCCGCTCATCGAGATACACAGGACAATCTCGAGAGGAGGTGGCATGGTGGCCATTGTAAACGATACAGCGGGGAGGAGAAGGCGAACAATCGACCTCGTGAGCATCCCAACCACAGATTACATATTTGGCCAGGTGTCAACAGGATGATCGAGTGTGGTTGAAACGATTACACTAGTAGCAGTACACTGGGTTCGGAATTGTCGGTTGGACTATGATAACTTCATAATCTGCTTTGATCTTTGACGGAAGCACCAATCTATCAAAAGTGAAAAGAAGAGTGCATGTGGGCACTAAGGATGCGTCTACCTTTTTCATCACCCGATAACTGCAACGATACCTTGGATTACTGCCTCAGTATGACCATAGAGCAGTCCAAAGTAGAGACACTGCGGGAAGAATCAGTGTTCCATTGGCCTCGATACAAGCAAGATAGCCAAGGAGGAGCGCAGGAGCAAGCAGTTGTTGAGCTCGAGAGTCAGAAGTAGTCACCAAAAGCAAACTGCCATTGCGTAAACGAGAGCAGGATTTCGCAGGGCCGGCAACTGTATCAACACCTTTCTGAATAATCCCTAGCGGATTTACTGTAGCAAAGGACTGGTCGTCTTCAGTACGGGAAATCACACGGAACCGTGGTGCAGCTAGGAGGGTCTTTGAATCATGAGCTTCATTCTGTTTACGTTTGGTTGACGTTGACTGCGAAGATGATGATTGGTTCATTTTGAGAAAATCCACCATGATTGATAGTGTCTCTGATGGTGCACTCCTTCCAACTGTGGGCCTCCCTTTCAGAGCTTGGAGCACCAACCTGAGGTGATTGTTCACACCTCAGGTGACACCTCTCGAACACGTCAGAGGGGCCAACGGCTATTTGGGAAGGTAGCAGCTTAGCTCAGGCAATCACCCCTCCCTGAGCCTGGATTGAACCGGGGGTACGTGCGATTCCTACCTGTGGACTCACGGCCGGGAATTATGCGTTACCCGGTCATGTGTAGTACGTCAGATGCCTGGGCCGGCCTTCAGGAACGCACAGGGAAGAAGAAGAAAAAGAGAAGGGTAAGAGAAGGTGAACGAATAAAGAAAAAAAGGATTGAAAAACAGTGGAGAGACAACTCAGATGTCAGCTACTGAAAGTGTAGAACACATTCCTAAAAGCATCCCAGACATGTTTCCCAAGAGAGGGG
Source organism: Schistocerca gregaria (assembly GCF_023897955.1). Lineage (NCBI taxonomy): Eukaryota > Metazoa > Arthropoda > Insecta > Orthoptera > Acrididae > Schistocerca > Schistocerca gregaria. The sequence continues at coordinate 344,076,609 of NC_064926.1, read as the reverse complement.
AAAAAGAATAGCAAGAGAATAGACAAAGACTACGGAAGGGAAAACATGCTGCAAAGGCTGGGACGCTGTGATTGCCAAGCACGAACGCACCAAGGAGCGGCGAGCCACCTTGGGCACCAGGACGTCATGCCTATAACAAAACAAGTAGTAGGCAAACATCCACTGTGGGTCAACCGTCATTATAGCACACAAAATTTTGACAGCAAATAACCCAGCTGTGTAGACCCCATTTGGGAAGCTATTATGACGTTCTAGATACGGTAGATGTTTTCCTATTACTAGGTTGGGCAAGGACATGACGTCGTACTACTGCTACATTTCGGGTATACCTGATGATGTGACTAAGACCCACAAACCGTGGTAGTGTATAGAAACTTCGGTTGTGTAAGACTTCGGTCAATGAAAGCACTATACAACTGTGGCGAGTCTCCGTGCGACCGCTACGGTCGCAGGTTCGAATCCTGCCTCTGGCATGGATGTGTGTGATGTCCTTAGGTTAGTTACGTTTAAGTAGTTCTAAGTTCTAGGGGTCTGATGACCATAGCAGTTGAGTCCCATAGTGCTCAGAGCCATTTGAACCATTTTGTGGCGAGTCTGTTTATCGTACTATCGACTTAGTTGATGATGGTAGAGCACAAAGTTGCAATAATCTCAGACGAGAGTCACTGTTCTGTATATCAGTCAGCACTTTGCGCCGTGTTTGCAGGCGTGGAGCTAGTGAAGAAACTGGTGGTACGAAAAATAAATTTTCTGAAGGTGCACACGTTATTTGATTGTCTGTTCCAACAGTTTTCGATGGAATGGAACGAAGAGCATGGAGATTTTATACATCGCTGCAAAGTAGGCTGGTTAAGTCTATGGGTACGCCTAGAACGATTTTTCGATTTAAAGCCCCCTATTGTTAAATTTATTACGCAAAAAAGCAAAGTAGTAAAAATAACACAATTTTCGGAATGGATTGCAGTCCTCGCACTTAAAGTGGACTTGACTACACGCTGCCTACAGTAAGACGTAGCAGGATGCAATATGAGAAAAATCTTTGTTGTTTGATGGTGACGCATTTAGAAAGGAACACACATTGTGGAAACGACAAATTCTGACAGTGTCCATTTCCCTAATCCCACTGGTGTTAAGGAAAATGTGAGTTCTGAAGAATTTATTGTAGCCTTGGAAGAATTACAAGGATAGTTTTCTAAACATTTTGAGAATATTTTACATCAGTTTCCGGGGCTGTTTGCTATTTCAGTTGAAAGCACCTCAGTGCATGTTTAGATGAGACTGATTCGTCTGCGATGTACTGCCAGTTTAAAAGACAATCTTTCATATTAAAACTTTACTGGATGTCTATGTTGTTTCCCTTGACAAGAGTTTCCATTACTCCATAATGAGTTTACAACGTGATGAAATATTTTGAACAACATATTAATTGTGCAAAAGACTCTTTTCGATTAAGAAGTTAAACAAACCATGATTATGTTCCAACCTAGCGCGCAAATCTGTGAATTTGTCTGCGTCTATCTGTATGCTGACAGTTTGTACCAGGTAAAAGTTTGATTGTGTCGTCAGAATGCCAAAAATAGTTTACTAATATTGTAAATTTTGTTTGTTTGTGGCCTACGCTGTTGAGAAATATGAAATATTACAGTAAGTCACATCATTAGCATCTAAATGTGGCGTGTTCGCAGTTTCCCCTTCTTCCACCTCCTCACCGAGAGCATGGCGTAATGGTGGAGGAAATTCGCAGACAAGCGAGATCTGTACTTGTGTGCAAGAACACTGCTCATTTGCCAATTTATTGGACCTTCATGGTATACACGATAATGCTAGCATGAAAGCAGGCTGCATCGCCCCTTATAGTAAAACATTGATACTGTAATTTAAAAGTTTTATATCTGGTGATGCATGGGCTGACCATGTTACGGAGCCCTCCATTAACTCAGTTAAACGCGAGACTCCATCCTCTGCTCGAAACTCGTTCCTCACAGTACGAATATCAGTAATAGATATTCATAAAATAACCACAACCAGTCTTTTTCTGTTTTATGTAGATGTACAACTACAAACCGTAAACTGCCTTACAGCGTGTGGCGGAGGATAATTCTAGTACCACTGTCCGTTCACTGTTTCTGTTCCATTAAAGAATGGTACACTGGGACAACAACTGGCGACAAGTCTTCGACTGAGCTCTAATTTCTCTGATTTCCTCGTTCGTGTCTCTTCGCGAGATAAAGTGTTACTAAATAATTAAACTTTAGGTTGCTCCTGGCAGTTGCTTCAACATATTTTACGTTGCTACAAATTCTATTGACTTGTCGACAGTAGCGTGACGGAACGGTAATAAATATCATCGCCTATTTACTCGCAGTACGTTAGATTTATTTACGTTCAGAATCAGCTGTACCCGTCATCGATGCTCCATCGGCCTTTCTGCATTTCGTTACCATCTGCTTGCGACAGGTCCTAACTGGAGTATACATTAAACCTCGGATTCGCAGTGATCAACGTCTTATGTAACATTTTTAAATTGACTTCTGGAAATTTTGCAAATAATGTACACTGTACAGATTTCCGAATGACGTGGCTCTTTTCAACATTTTTTGCCGACAAAAACGCTATCATGATCAAATTTGTTTTCACATTAAGCGTATTTATGATAGCAGACATGGGCACTCTCCAACGACACAGTACCACAGTGGCAGTTAACAATCACAGCGCACTTTTATTTGGCATCTGACGTATGTACATTCTCATGTTGGTATCGAATTAGACAGTTACTAAACACATTATGCTGTACCGCGACAGCCAATAAAACACGGCGATGTGTTTAGTTGACACACAGACAGTCACGCAAAATAAACAGATGATAACTTTAAAGTGCTGCCTGATCGATGTTTAGATGAGAACTCAATTATCGTTGTTAACATATCCCAGCCTAGCCGCGGTTCCTCGAGATCTCGCGTAAATCAATTGCGAATGCCACCACAGATGTTTCCCATTTAATAATTCGCCCGGAACTGTTGTGGAGAGTTACGTCCGACTAATTACAGACTGGCGTATAAACCTGCTGCGATCTCCAAAACTACATAATCATTTTAAAAAAATGGCTAACCTAGATTTCTCTACTATAAATATTAAGAGTAACTCGTTTTATAAAATGTGAGTTGGTTTAGGAAATTAGAAAAGTTTGTGAAACCATTTTATACATCCGTATTTGAAATACCCTGTTTAGAATTACAAGCGCTGCATTAAAAATTACGGTGAATTACACAAAAATCTTAACTAATGGCTTAATTAATTAGTGAAATATCTCGGCTGGTGTATAAAATTCAGGTCAACAGAAGTATAATGGAAATGGTCGGGATCTAACCAGCAATGCAGCAAAATGTGCAATGGAAAATGTTAATTATCTTGTACGTTAATTAGTTTCACAGAAATTGAAGTACGTTACTGAAATGTCGAAATGGCAGTCTCTCTAATGAGTGGTGTCACTGTGTCCATAAATACAGTGCAGCAAAACGTTAAGTGACTTTTGTCGTGTCGTTTACAACGTTTCCAGTAGAACTAGATGCGTCATTGGAATCAGCACAGTGAAAATAATACCTTGCATAATGAACCTAGTAGTAAAAAGCGTAGGTTATGTTTTGAAGTATTTCAGCACCTACCACACGTGTATTAGTTAGAAAACGTACGTAAATTGAAGAACGGTGAAACAAAAAAAACTAATTATTAGGAGTAGTTCAGTAAGTGCAGACAGGCGATTCCATCTTGCTCTGTTTCACGTTGACCTTACTGTATACAGCAGAACTGTCTGCGAACAGCTTCATGTAACTCCGAACTACATCATTTGTAAGTAGGCTTTTTAGGTTTTTATATTGGTAACGCCACGTAGCGCTCTGTATGAAAATCACTGGCTGTGTTGTGTGCAGTCTGTGGCTGGTTTGCATTGTTGTTGGTTATTGTAGTGTTGGGCGGTTGGCTGTTAACAGCGCATAGCGTTGCGAAGTTGGAGGTGAGCCGCCAGAAGTGGTGGATATGGGGAGAGAGATGGTGGAATTTTGAGAGCGGATGATCTGGACGTGTGTCCATCAGAGACAGTACATTTGTAAGACTGGATGTCATGAACTGCTATATATATTATGACTTTTGAACACTATTAAGGTAAATACATTGTTTGTTCTCTATCAAAATCTTTCATTTGCCAACTATGCCTATCAGTAGTTAGTGCCTTTAGTAGTTTGAATCTTTTATTTAGCTGGCAGTAGTGGCGCTCGCTGTATTGCAGTAGTTCGAGTAACGAAGATTTTTGTGTGGTAAGTGATTTGTGAAACGTATAGATTATTGTTAGTCAGGGCCATTCTTTTGTAGGTATTGTTAAACGTCAGACTGCGTTGCGCTAAAAATACTGTGTGTCAGTTTAGTGTTGATCACAATAAGTAAAGAGAGTAATGTCTGAGAAAGTTCAGTTTTGCTCAGCTGTTTGAAGAGCAAATAACGTAAGAGGTTTATCAGCAGAGTAATTCATTAATTTCTCTAAGGGGACGTTTTATTCGAACAGCTTCATGCAACTCCGAACTACATCATTTATATATGTTATGAACATCAATGTCCGCAAAAAACTTCCCTGCGGTACTCCCGACATTACTTTTACACTGGTTGGTACAGCCACGTTAGCAACATAGTATTGTGTTCTGTCTGCTAGGAAGTACTGAATTCAGTCACAAGTCTAGTACTATACTCGGTAAGCTCATGTGTTGTGCACTAAAGGGCAGTACAGAGCTCTCTTTTTATTCCTTTCTGGTTTTAGTTACAAATGTGACTTCTTTTGCGAAGATTCTTCAGCTCTGATAGTATCCTCACTTGGCTCGTTTCAAATGGATCGACGTGGCGCACTAAGATACTGTAGTCTGACTGTAAGTGGAAACCTTCAACCTGTTGTTCAGTCAGCCTGATCTAGTTCCTGGTTGGTGCCTTCAAACCATCGAGGCTAAATGCCTTCACCGAGGCCACTGGGGATCCCGTTTCCCATCCTTTGTCGAGTGTAAGTTACTGGTCCACCTCGAATAAGTCTTGATACCAACGGGACATCAAACGGTGACATCCATTCCCTTACTGACACGTAATGTCTCATATTGTACTCTTCTGCAGTTTCCCCACAATGACCAGCATCTTAGGATGTTTTTTATTGGCTAAATTACATCACTGCTACATTTTTAACTCTTCTCACAAGCATAAGCTACAGCTATGTGCAGTACGCTCCTATTCTGACTAACTGGTGAGGTACTGAAGATAGTGGAACTTATCATAATCAGTTATTAATGCATATGAGATGCGTAGTCCAATTAATTACCGAAAGTAAGTTCGATATCAGAAAGTTGTAGAGTACTCTCAGTTCTAGAAGAACTTCAATTGTCCGTATATCCTGCGATAAGGGTTCCTCTGTGGACAACTCATTTCCAAGGATTGAAAATTTCCGAAGGCTGAAGTGACATAATATGTGCAGATACAGGACATATCTCAGTCATATACAGCAGAAGTACGATTCATTAGTACTTTTACGTTTCGGGAAACTATTTTCAAAGATACCACAAAAACATTTGCATATTTCGAGTCTTTGCAATTTCTTCTACATTTATCAAACATTTTCTCGGTAAAATGGATCCATTTGCAGCAATACTTCAATTTAATTATGTAGCTGTGTATTATTAACGGCACAGTGCTTTGTTTTGTTGTAAGGGCCATGCATTTCTACACTCATACCTGAGAATCAGTATACACAGCACATTACACGGAACCGGTTGCTGAATGTGGCATAAGAAGACAACACAACTGTTTTTTTTAACACTCACGGTGGGCTTACAAAGTGTCTAAAATCTCAGATCCCATCGTATCTTATAACCTGTGCTTGACAGTAGGATACAGCCTACATTAATAGATGTGTGAACCATTGTTTTGTCCATGAGCCAACTGCACATCACAATTATGTACGTAGTACTCTATCTACCAGCACCCAGTTTTAATATAGAATTATGCCCCTAGTCACGAAACATTCACTACCGCGTGAAATGTTCCGTTAATGGAAGTATGATTCGCCTAACTGAGCACTTCATGTCAAGAGGTTAGTTCTGGAAAGTTTAACTGGTCAAAATCTGTGTGGTTGCTGCTTTAACATTGTCACTAATAACGCCTTTCAGTATTACTTGTCGTGTAACTCATCATCAGTAAGAAATATACTGTTTTTAGAGAAACAAATAGCAAAACTAAGTGTTTATCTTTGTACATCAAACATTGATTCAGCAAAACGTCAGATTTTCATTGCACTTCTTCCAAAAAGACATTTTCGCAATTTGAACTTAAGAGGCAGAATCCAAATTTTCGTCTTGAATTTGCTGGCTTTTCTTGTGTGTTTGTATGTGTGTGTGTTTGTGGGGGGGGGGGGGGGGATTTCCCACGTTTCTGACATGTCATGGATATGCAGCTCTCATAACTTACTAGGAGGTGTGTAATCTTTCCTTTAACACCTACATATTCCATGGATAGCAGAAATGGGCAAGAAATTGTGCATTTGTTTGCATTTGTGTACATGAAAAACCATAAAACTACAGTCAACATGATGGGTGTGGACGCAGTTCATTCTGGCATTTTTGAGTGTCTCACGACACTTCGCGTTAATTGTAGTGCTTAGAATATAATAGAAAAAATATAGTTTTCCCCAAATCTCAGATGTACTGCCCCACTACACTTCTTTTATATTTACTGCTTTCAGTGTGTTAATCTTGAGGAGATATGGCACAAAGATGATTTTCTTGAAACAATGTGCGATCCAAGTGGAATATTCGATACTAGTGCCGGCATAGACCAGTGACGTAAATGGCTGCAGTGATGTCACCTAGTGGTGGTTCACAGTTTGATTGTTATTCGGCGAAGCCAACGAATGTTAAGAGAAAAATATCTGTTCGTGGTGACAGACTGATCTGTGGCTTAGACCGTCTCAAAACACCGCCACTCATATCACGTTTCGGATGGACATAGGCTACTTATTCTTAAATATATTTCCAATAAATATACGTGTAATACGTATAGATGAAGCGTTGTTAGCAAAAATCTCGAGATGTTATTTACGGCGTTTGTCGAATGTCTCCTATGTCACTGGCCAAAGCCGACGACTAGTTTAGAATATTCCTCTGTATCCCAATGTAGGCAACACTGGATGTATGATAATATAGCGTACATATTGAACGATGTCTCGTGTATAATGCGAGCATACCTCTTACATATACTCCCTATGACAGTTGCCAAAAGAAGAGAAATCTCATTTATTTCGAGACAAGTGTAAATGACATGTAGCAGAGACATAATTTCTGAAGTTAGAGATTACATAAACAGTGTTTGCCTTTTCTAGATTTATCCTGGAACTGTCAACTAACATGAGTGAAGTACACCATGGACTTTTGCACGCAATATCACACTTTCTCATCGATTGTACTTTAACGTCATAAAAATCCGAGGTCTTCAGATAATCCTTCAAACTGATCACATAGTTCGACACACTGGACATTGGTAACAGAAGCATTTCCTTCTTTAATCACGTTTTACTGCTATAAGACTTGCAGTAGAACTGTAGACAATCTTATACTACTATGTAAAGATAAGTTGCAGCTTAAAGTTGTGTGAGGGGTCCACATGTACGTGGAGCCCGATTTTGTAATATAATTCATGAAAAATGACCTGAAACGATTGTCACATGTGGAAGAGATTGTATCTTTGACACCACTGAGTGGCAGAATTGACTGTAAGTAGGAGCTCTCGGAGCATAGTTGCAGTTGCCGTTGCACTGTTGTAAGTAGGATGTAAGACTTAAAGCTAGTGGCTACCTGTGAGAATTCACTTGTTGGTCTATGGACGCAGTTAAATAATAATTTGTGAGGCCGTAAGATTAACCAGAATTGAACTGATTTTGATCGTTTACAAGTATTGACAATTGTCCATGGCTACTATAGAAGGGTATTGAATTTGTGCTTCAACTGAAAGGGAAAGCAACTGGAAGAAATATGTGAAATTAGGTGTGTGCAGCAATGCGATATGTGGAATTGGATGACTTTTACAATACTGACCCGTGAATGTAGGAACCAAGTATTTTCCATCAGATTTAATGTGCAGGTTGATTCAGTATATTCGATTTGTAATATTTTGTGTGTTTTCTAATCCTGATGCAGACAAGTTAAATTTTGGAATCTGTTTTGTCCAACGATGTCAGACTTTTTCTCATGTAACAATCCAAGTGTTTTTAATTACGACAGTAAGTGAGAATTGTAGGATAGTTGGGTAGTTCACTAAATTTGAAGTAAATTTGAAATGTTCCATATCAGATTCTGTGAAACTCAAACATTATTTTGAATACAATTTTCAAACTGAAGTATCCGGTCTTATCATATCCCGTTATCTGTACCTCATCCTCTTCCATGTCGTGTTTATTTAAATCCAACGAATATTTCTCTAAAAGAAATCTTTTTCAATCAGAATCAGAAAAATATAAACGTTGAGATGGGCAAAGGCTACTTATTTTTAAATATATATTGTAGAAAAACGTATGTAATACATAAAGGGGAAACGTTATTAGTTAAAATCTCGAAAAGCTCTTGACCAACGTATTTCCCATTTGTACATGATACTCTAATAAACTCTTGGATGGACATTGGGTAGTTATTTTTCAATATGTTTTAAACAAATGTATGTAATATGTAAAGAGGAAACTTTATTAGAAAAAATCTGAGGAGCTTCTTAAACAATTTATTTCAAACGTTTACGTCGTGCTCTAATAAACGTTTTCACAAAGACATTGTCTGTATGTTTTCTAAATGTACTGCTATGGAATCTGTAACCTGAAAATTTGCAGCGCGGATTAAAACCATGAGAAATACTTCTATTGAAACTATCCTCACAGATCCAGCTGCTGGGCAGGTGTCTCTTGTATTAACGATCCCAACTGATTTACCATTTCATTTTCAGTGTCTTCATTTCCCAGTCGAGGTTTCGTTTGCAATACCAATAAAAAAGGGGCTCATGGTGTGTGTGTGTGCGCGTGTGTCTGCCTGTCTGTGTATGTGTGTGTGTATGCGTGTGTGTGTGTGTGTGTGTGTGTGTGTGTGTGTGTGTGTGTGTGAGGGAGAGAGAGAGAGAGAGAGAGAGAGAGAGAGAGAGAGAGAGAGAGTGAGAGAGAGAGAGAGAGAGAAGGGAAGAGGAGGGGAAGAGAGAGGGGAAGGGGAAGAAAATTGACAGGGAGAGAGGGATGAGGAGATGGACAGAAACAGGGGAGACTAGGACGTATATAAAATTCCCACACATATTTAGCACTGCTGGTTACGCTAGTATGGCATACGAATGCACGCAGCAGTTCCGCCTTGACGCAGAATTCCTCTGTGAGGCTGCAGCCTACCTTCGCGGGGCGTGTGGAGCAAGACGTAGGTGTTGCCGAGGAAGGGCAGGGCTAGGTCCCCCGGGATACGCTCCACGTCCCTCCAGACACGCCACCTGCGGGAGAGTAGCATCGCCGAGGCGGCCAACACCACCACCGCCGCCAACACGCCCGTCACTGTCAACATTCTACAGCACTCTGCGCAGCTGCTCTGGCCTAGCCGTGCCTCCGGCTCGCACTGTCAACGAGTCCAGGACTGCCCGACGTTTCCTGAACGCCGCAATTCCGTGACTTGGCTGCCATAATCATTTTCTGTCACGCAATCGTACGAACATCCTTATTTTTTCACAAGGTCAACGTACCAAACACGCACGCACTGAATCACACACACGCGCGCTCCCACATACACAGACTCACTCACTCACACACACACACACACACACACACACACACACACACACACACATTACTTTCAGATTGCCTTACCTCGCACGGTATTTAACCTAGATTGTATTGCATTGTATTGTATTGGACTGGGGACCTAGAAACGACTGAGAGGCTTCGTCCCTGCCATAACCCTCAGTGGTACACAACCCCACAGCAGGCTACAGCAGTCCACTCACCTCACCGCGGTCCTACACCGAAGCGATTTAGGGAAAACATCGAAAACCTAAATGAGGTTGGGAGGACGCGGGTTTGAACCGTCGTCCTACCGAATGCGAGTCCAGCGTGTTAAACACCGTGCCATCCCGCTGGGTGTAAAACACGTTGTCAGCTTTTTTCACCTATCATCCACTTTTGTGCTTGTAATTGTAAAATTTTTCAATCACCCACTCTTTCCACAGGAATGATGATTTATAAGCCGAGGATGTAACTTTACTTCACAAAATTTATGAAGTGATGATACAGCAAGTTAAAGCAAATAATAATAATTACTTACGAAATATTTTGTATCGAAATTTTATGGAAATCTAATGAAATTATTCTAAAGTCCTTGCTGTGTGCCGACCACCAAGATAGCTGGAACAGCCAGTGGTAGTATGGACCACCCTGAGTATCACTGGTGTAAAGCAGGACATTTGGTACCTTTAATTAACTTTAATTAAGTATGGACGTATCATTGCCGACCCTGTAACTTTAATTAAGTATTATGTAAACTCTTAATTATGACTTCCTTTGAATAAAATATGGAGCAGTACAATTTACATTGGTTTGGTTACCATGTAATATTTTCCCATCTTTACTGTTCTAGGATTAATCAATCACTCCTAATATTCCTGAGGCCACATACGCAATCCGTAACACTGAAAAATTTTGGCACACCTGACAAAGCGACTAAGGCTATGGAAAACAAAAAATACCGAGTTGAAAACGATGAATTTTGTTTCATCCAAAGCCTGCAAATGCAAAGTCTTAATTCTATAGTATATACAGAACTAGGACGTTGTCTTCAGAAATAATAAACACTTTAAAACACCACGAGACAATAACACACACACACACTCACATACAAACACACACATTCACGCATGTGCGCGCACGCGCACGAACACAGGCGTGCACAATTAGAGAAAACATAGTAGAATTATTTTCTTTAATATTAACTTAAAACATGTGTATTGTCATTGAAAATGTTGGCGATTTTGTTTACACTTATTGTAAATCGACGGTACGATAGGGTAGTGCCTGTCTTGTTCGGAACTACGATGCTCGTCCGAAGGAACAGACACTTGTGACAACAGTCGTTATACAATACGTGGTAGCCATCTGCATTTGCGAATATAGACAATCATTAGTTGTATTATGGATTGACGACAATGAAAATTTGGCCGGGCCAGGACTCGAACCCGGATTTCGCGCTTACCGAGAGGCGTCGCCTTACCATTAGGCTATCCGAGCACGACTCACAGTCACACCCGAACGTTCGTGTGTCATCAGCAACGTCTACAACCTGCACTCTTGCTTTCATTATGTACACTATGTGATCAAAAGTGTCCGGACACCTGGCTGAAAAAGACCTACAAGTTTGTGCCGCCCTTCATCAGTAATGCTGGAATTCAATATGGTGTTGGCCCACCCTTAGCCTATATGGCGGTTTCCATTTTCACAGGCATACGTTCAATCAGATGCTGGAACGTTTCTTGCGAAATGGCAGCCCATTCTTCACGGAGTGCTGCACTGAGGAGAGTTATCGATGTCGGTCGGCGAGGCCTGGCACGCAGTCGGCGTTCCAAAACATCCTCGAGATGTTCCATAGGATTCAGGACAGGACTCTGTGAAGGCCATCCCATTACATAAATGTTATTGTCGCGTAACCACTCCCCACAGGCCGTGCATTATGAACAGGTGCTCGATCGTGTTGAAAGATGCAATCGCCTTTCCCGAATTGCTCGTCAACAGTGGGAAGCAAGAAGGTGCTTGAAACATCAATGTAGGTCTGTGCTGTGATAGTGCCGCGCAAAACAACAAGGAGTGCAAGTCGTTTCCATGAAAAAAAAAAAAAAACAATTACACCATAACACCACCGCCTCTGAATTTTACTGTTGGCACAACACATACTGGCAGATGACGTTCACCGGACATTCGCCACACCCACACCCTGCCATCGGATCGCCACAGTGTGTACCGTGATTCGTCACTCCACACAACGTTTTTTCCACTGTTCTGTCGTCCAATGTTTAGCCTCCTTACGCCAAGCGAGGCGTCGTTTGGCGTTTACTGGCATGAAATCCAAGTTTTCCCACCTCCCGCCTAACTGTGTAGTACTTGCAGTGGATCCTGATGCAGTTTGGAAATCCTGTGTGATGGTCTGAATAGATGTCTGCCTATTGTACATTGCGACCCTCTTCAACTGTCGGCGACCTCTGTCAGTCATCAGACGAGGTCGGGCTGTGCGCTTTTGTAGTGTACGTATCCCTTCACGTTTCCACTTCACTATCACAACGGAAACAGTGGAAGTAGGGATTTTTAGGAGTGAGGAAATCTCGCGTACAGACGTATGACACTAGTGACATCCAGTCACCCAACCACGTTCGAAGTCAGTGAGTTCCGCGGTGCACCCCATTCTGTTCTCTGACGAGGTCTAATGGCTACTGAGGTCGCTGGTATGGAGTACCTGGCAGTAGGTGGCAGCACAATGCACGTAATATGAAAAACGCCGGATACTTTCGATCATTTTAGTGTATGCTCGCACACAGGGCAGACATTCCAGTTGAAAGTCGGCGGATGCATGCATGTCCGAAGGAACTATAGATCGTACTTCTGAACAACACAGGCACTTCAATGTAGTATTTATCCACCAACAGTACACAAGCGGCTTTCAATTAAAATGTCTCCCCTGTATGTGAACATACATAATGAATATACGAGTGCAGATTGTAGACACATGATTCGTAACATAGGGATATGTGGATCTGGCTGTGGGTTGTGCTGGGATAGCCTAGTGGTGGCCGGCACAGTGGATCAACTCAGTAAAATATTCAGCGATCAACTAGAATAAGTGTCTGCCCCAACCAACAGCAGGTAATTAGGGAAAAACAAAAAAAAAAAAAAAACAAAAAAGATGAGGTTACCGCTCGCAGTAAGCGGGAAATGCTGGTTCGAGTTCCGGTGTGGAAAAAAATTTCATCGTTGTCATTTCATTACTCAGCTGACGGTCGTTTACGTTCGCAAATGCAAATATCTGTCGTGTACTATAAAACAGTGGTAAGAGTTGCGTGAAATTCATGAACAAACATCATATAATCACTGATGCGTACATGAAATGTATTGTCTCTGATTCAGATTCAAGTGATTTAGTGGAGGCAGTAGGGCACGGCAAACGCATAGTCCACGAAAAAGGTAAAGAACTCGGATGAAATGAAGACTTTCAGTACACTACGAAATTCAAACTTGGTATTACCTGTTACACAGTCCTAAAGTGGCTAGGGCATAATTATTCCTTCATCGGGAACTCTGATTTAGCTACAACTACGAGGGAGAGTCTTAAGCTTTCAATTGTGTAAAAAAGGGCGAAAGAACGGACCGGCAAAATTAACTTGCATTGCTGCAAAATTCTGGAGCATATAATAAGTTCGAATACATCGGTAATAAATTTCCATAAAAGAGAGAAACTTCTATGCACAAGTCAACAATAATTTAAACATCATCGGTCGTGCGAAACTTAACTTTATTGACCGATGACCTAAGGAGTTTGATCCCATAAGATCTTACCACAAATTAAATTAAATTAAAAACTCAGCTCTTCTTGAGGTCCCGTTGTTGCTCCTCTTTCTTCCGGATAACAAATATAGCCCCTGTGGACTGCGGTAACATGTGGTTAAACCTCTGTGGTTACAACAATCACGAAAGATGTTGTTCGTTGTGGGAGCGTAGCACAGTAGTCGTGGTTGTGATTCAGAGTTTGTCTAGGGAATACGTAATGTGTATCGTTAGCGTGTTCTCCCCTGGCAGCTGAGTGGTCAACGTGACGGAATGTCATACCTAATGGCCCGGGTTTGATCCCCGGCTGGCTCGGAGATTTTCTCCGCTTAGGAACTGGATGTTGTGTTGTCCTTATCATCATGATTTCATCCCCATCGACACGGAAGTCACCGAAGTGGCGTCAACTCGAAAGACTTGCACCACGCCAACGGTCTACCCGGAGGGAGGCTCTAGCCACACGGCATTTCCATTTCCATCGTTAGCGTGTTTCTGATAATGTCTCCCAGAATCAACCATTTCAGAACGCAACGCTAATAGATTCTTGTGGTATGATTTCAAAACTGTCATGTGCAGAGTCATGAAAAAATCAATAGGTGCATCTCAGTCTCTTCTGCTTTCTGAAGTTCAATCACCGCTATTTAAATGTTATTAATTAGTCAGCAAGTAGCCTTCAAAATGTGGAGGTCTTTCTCTCAGTTAATAGAGGCAAAGAAGAAGAGGCGAAGTCTCACACTTTGCACGATTTCCGGTGAGCCATGGGTGAACGGCAACTGGCAGATTCCGGACTCCTAGATTTATAGAAAGCCGTTGATATAGTGACACTACAGAGTGTTTACGAAGGTCTGAGCACGCGGAATTTCAAATATGTGACTGGCTAGAATTTAAAAGATAGGACTCAGTACGTTGTCCCGGAGGCGAATGTTCATCCGACAAGAAGGTATCGAAATGAGTGCACGAGAAAATTACCTGCGACTTCAGACAGTTGGCGGTAGAATGGAGATGGGTGTGGGGCCCTGCCCACTCGCCTTTTACAGCGTACCTAAGGGGTGCTGTTTTCTCGGACAGCTATACAACAATTCAAGCAAATCACATTAATGGTTTTTGTTACAATAAAGTAGATTGACAATACTTAACTTTGGCGTATAAGAATGTATCGCAAGTAATTGGGGACATGCAAATAATCAATGTCTTTCGGTATTTATAATGTTCATAATCTTTTGACAATGTTGACTGGAATACTCTGTTTCAAATTGTAAAGGTGGCAAGGGTAAAATACAGGGAGCGAAAGGCTATTAACAATTTGTACAGAAACCAGATGGTAATTATAAGAGTCGAGGGACATGAAAGGGAAGCAGTGGTTTGGGAAGGGAGTGAGACAGGGTTGTAGCCTCTCCCCGATGTTATTCAATCTCTGTCGTTCGTACATGAACGATCTGACGGGTGGGATGAGCGGCAACCTGCAACTACTTGCTGGTGACGTTATACTGTACTTAAAAATGTATTCGTCGAGTGACTGTAGGAAGGTACACAATGACTAGGACAGAATTGCTATTTAGTGTGATGAATGGCAGCTTGCTCTAGATGTGTAAACGTGTATGTTAATGCAGAAGCACGAAAAATAAATAAATCCTGCAATCCATAATGTAATTTTCACTAGGCAGTGAAGCGAAAATTTCATTCTGGAAGCATTCCCCAGGCTGTGGCATGGCGGCAGTATGCCTCTAACGACTCTAAATAAAATAGACGTCACTTGAAATGAGACTGTCAGGGTAGTGACCGAATGCCTGAGTCATACACTTGTCCACAAAATTTACGCACTTGCTGCCTAGTGCCACCAAATATCAGACCAAAAGTAAACAATTAGATATAGAGGGTAAAGCAGAAAATCAACCTAATGGCACTTAATGCACAACCACGCAACACAACTCGTCTTCAGTCAATGAAGATCTTTATCCAGCGAATAGTACCATTAGAAGGCCGACCTGAAACGCGTCGCCTGCCTTTATCGTTGGTCTGTCTGTAAAATACAGACCTACACCAACAAAGAGGAAATCACACAAGTGCAACAACTACAGTACAGTATATGAAGAGCACTGAGTAGATTAAGAACAGGAGTCGCAAAATGCCAAGTGGAAATGGTTAAGTGGGGCTACTCTGAAGATGACTAGTATTAATGTGAAGAAACACAGATTGCTGAACATTCCTACAGATGGATTTTGTTTGCACATCGGAATATGTATTTTTGTGCAGTCAAAAGGCCATCAAAGCTGCAGAGTTTTTGAGAAAGGGAGTTCATGACAGAATGTGTAGTAAAATGTCATGGCAAGATATAATATATATATGTCTGTCAGATATTGTAACTTTTCTGAATAATAAATGTTTTTTTTCTTCTGAACCAAACCTGGACTGGACCGCTTTACTATCTTAAACGCCGTGTGTCTGTGCTGTAATCCTGAAACACATGTTATTCAATCCTTTTTCAAAATATAAATAGAACTTCCATTATCACCTAAGCCAAATGTAATTGTGCTCCGTCTCCCCCATTGATTCACCTTTCTCTCGATTGTCTGGGAGAGATGGACCACCCCGACTTCTGTCTGCACGCAGCGAACGCGGTGGCCCTTTGGCGTTAGATTCATGCCTAGATATTTGTTAAGCTCTCAGTAAAAAACTGTATCGTTATTATGCAAACAAATCCTTAAAATTAAAATTGATTAGCTACACAATAACAATTTTCGGCTCACCATAACAGAGAACGTGATTTTTCTTCAGAACTAAGACGAAAACAACAGCAGTACCTTTGCACCACGTTTGTTCGCAAAACAAACTCCTTACAAGTAGCAGGAGCTACTTACTAGCCTCGCATTTGTGAAGTACGCAGTCCGTCTCACCCAGTGGTCTAACTCTCTGTTAGAACTGGAAGTGAAGTTCATTTATCAGCTCGAAGTCACAGAAAAAAAAAAAATTCATAAGCAAAGTAAAATTACTGTGAGGAGAAAACAAAGTAGCTTCGTTGCCACCTGAAACTAAAAGCAAAGACAGTTCACAGCTAGCACATGTGACCAGTAATGAATTTAAAAGCTTATTTGATAAATTTTTAACTAAAGAATTATCACCACTTGTTTTCATTAGCGTTTTCTGCTGCAAGAGTTTCCGTTTAGCCAATTAGATTGCTTCCGTTTCTTAAGAATGTTCATTTCGAGCCGTAGTAGTAAGCAGCTATAGTTTCACATTTACTCGGTTTCAGTATGGCGTCGAGCGCCACGCTTGACCTTACAGCAAATCAAAGGTGCCTCCCTCTGCTTTCCTTTCTGTGTACTCGCTACTCTCAGGCTGTGGCGTCTCAGTCTGGTGGTACATCTGAAAGGAGCAAGAACCTGAAGCCAGCTCCGGGATTCCATGGACGGCAGTTTTGCACGAGACCTAGCGTGTGTTACTAGGAATTGCAAGGCTTACCACCATAACGTGCTTTCTGTCAACAGTTGCCGGCTCTGAGAGCACTGGCGGACTGCAGGTGGTGAAGGGGCGGGGGGTGGGAGGGGGTGGGAGGGGGGGGGAGACGAGCGAAAGATAGCAGCTGGACTTCGCGCCGGCAGTATGCTGGGGGAGCGGCCACATCAAGCTGAACTAGCACTGGGGACCGCTGTAGGCAGTGATGGGCAAGTCTTGGGTTCGTTGCCAGGACCTGGCATGGTGCATCGCCGTGCTTGCCTATGTTATCGGCTAAGTGGCCAAAGCCGTCAGCTGTTAGCGCTACATTGGATTCAGCCGTTACCGGCAAAACGAGAGGGGCCCTGGAGAAACAAGCAGTCTCGTGAAGTCGGAGAGATAGTGAAAGCAACAGAGCAGTGGGATTGCAATGGTCAGCACAGGGCGTGGCAGGCTGTCCTTCAGACATTGATTGGCTAGGAGAGAGGACGGTGTTACTTCCAGATATCTAGAAGATACAACAGCTTGGACTCTTGGAGGAACTGCGGAACACAGTTACCGTTCCGACGATTCTGAAGTGGGCCTGCCGAACGACTTGTTCCGTTGAGTGTGCCTGCAGCTTCATTCATGTGCTGGCATTAGTGTGTCCCAGGGATTATAAATGTCAAAAAGCAGTGCAGCTGTGTCGTGGCTGCATTGGTAGAACGGTGGTTATATAGTGGTACATGAATTGAAAAAGCACGGTGTGGCTGTAGTGTGCTCTGATTGTACTGTAATTGTAATTCTGTATAAAAGACACGATGAGGCCATAGTGTGTCTGATTTTGTCATTAACTTTCTAATATCCATCATCGGTTTGCGCTTGATTGTATGTTAGTTTGTTGTACCAGTGTAGACTGTGTCGTTCTACTTATTGTCTATTTCGTGTGTGGTTAAGACACTGATTGTAACTGGATGTTGGAGTATTTTCTGATGAACTAGCATCGTTCTGAAGTATACTTAGTGTGCCAAATGTAAAGTTAATTCCTGTGGGCAAAAACAGATGTCTTAGGAACGTATTTGTGTTTGATCAAGTACGTTCTTACTGCCCCTTTGAGGGTTTTATTATTTTATTACTGTGGGTCGAGTCCATATTTTCTTTTACAATTGCTTCACTTCAAGTTAACAGAACACTAGATTACAGGACAGACTGAAAAATTCGCGGTCCCACTGCGCTTCGACCACACAGCTTTACAGTATAGAAGCATGCGATTTATTACTAGACGAAAAGGGAAACAAATCTATTTTGCTCAAGCTTTGCTGCTCTGTAGTGTTTCGGCAGCTGTTTAATTTACTGCTTTTTCCACCAGATACGGCCTCCTCTGCAGCTCACCGACTTGTAGCTTCCATCATTCGCACGAGATGTCACTCCAAACACCAATCAAATATCCAACAGTTAATACATATGTGACACACTCATCCTTACTAAGCAGCATTAAAATTATACACACAAACATTTCTCTTCAATCGGTCTATCTATTAGTAATAATCGTGTCAAAATCCTTAGAGTAGTTGATGAGATTAGCTGGAACATACAGGTAGAAACTGCAGCAGGGAAGTATAAATTATGTATGTATTGAATATACAAGATACTTAGAAGATTACGTGTAATATCAGTTTCATATAACTATAATCGTAGTACTACTGCCTTTCCTTATTTGCCATATACTTCCGTTTTTACAAATATATGTCAACTGTACACAATTACCTTATATAATAATAAAAATCAAATGTCATACATCATCTACAAAAACATGGACACTAGATACGTTCGTAATTTTGACCATTAAAATGCAGTCCTATAATCTTCAACATTGAATACTGATTGTAGTGTAATATTCTTGGCACCCATAGAGCAATTAATATGCGAATGAGACAAACGGCAGAGAGCTTTGATATGTTTTCCTTAAAATTTCGAAGAACTGAGGCAAAGTATATCAAATGTACAAAAAATTAATTTCTTAAAAGTCCACATGCTTTTTGTACCTTTTCCAAAATTAGATGTGAAAGAGGCAGAGCTTCAGTATTAATCTGATACTCGTCAGTGCAAAGTACAGACACAGTTTTCACAGCACTGTCATTCATGTTGGATTTTTTTTTTTTTTTGAACGCTGCCGTTGTTTTTATGAAACATGTGATGTGTAGTCCAGCAGTGAAAAAGAGGATGCTTGGATATAATGTAGATGATTTTAGAAACACTGAAGAAGGCGCTTGCTTAGAAACTTGTGTGTACTTGTTAAAGACCCTAGTATCAACTAATGCACAGTTTGGGATCGTGAAATGCTACTTTCTGTCTAATTGGAAAAATCGAGTATATTGTTGTCTCGTTAGTTAGTAGATTCGTTTTGTGTGGTGCGTCTGGTGCCCTGGTCACGCTGGGCTGCAGTTCAGTTTTTGCCCCGGCTGTTACCAGGAGGAACCCTTCTACCGCGGAGTCAGCCTGAGGAAGACGCCCTTGAAAGGCCGCAACACCAGCTCGCCTATCAGCTTCAGGTCCTCCCGCTTCTCCACCGTCTCTACGCGGAAGTTGCGTAAGATGTACGACAGCACTGTCTTCTCTTCAAGGACGGCGAATTTCTGGCCTGTCGGAACAGTAAAAAACATACATAAACAAGGCTTATATTTAAAGGAGTGTTTTAAATAACAACAACAGATACATGAAAGATAATGGAGTTAAAAAATTCTATAATTTTCATATTCTGTTGAGGGTAACATTCGGAAACTTAGCGATTCGTAACATTAAGTATAGCAGGTTTGATTCCACGGGGAAGCATTTGTACTAAGCGACTATATTCATTTCGATTAGGAAACGATACAGAAGACAGTTGCAAATGATGTTTATTACATATATACACTCCTGAAAATTGAAATAAGAACACGGTGAATTCATTGTCCCAGGAAGGGGAAACTTTATTGACACATTCCTGGGGTCAGATACATCACATGATCACACTGACAGAACCACAGGCACATAGACACAGGCAACAGAGCATGCACAATGTCAGCACTAGTACAGTGTATATCCACCTTTTGCAGCAATGCAGGCTGCTATTCTCCCATGGAGACGATCATAGAGATGCTGGATGTAGTCCTGTGGAACGGCTTGCCATGCCATTTCCACCTGGCGCCTCAGTTGGACCAGCGTTCGTGCTGGACGTGCAGACCGCGTGAGACGACGCTTCATCCAGTCCCAAACATGCTCAATGGGGGACAGATCCGGAGATCTTGCTGGCCAGTGTAGTTGACTTACAGCTTCTAGAGCACGTTGGGTGGCACGGGATACATGCGGACGTGCATTGTCCTGTTGGAACAGCAAGTTCCCTTGCCGGTCTAGGAATGGTAGAACGATGGGTTCGATGACGGTTTGGATGTACCGTGCACTATTCAGTGTCCCCTCGACGATCACCAGAGGTGTACGGCCAGTGTAGGAGATCGCTCCCCACACCATGATGCCGGGTGTTGGCCCTGTGTGCCTCGGTCGTATGCAGTCCTGATTGTGGCGCTCACCTGCACGGCGCCAAACACGCATACGACCATCATTGGCACCAAGGCAGAAGCGACTCTCATCGCTGAAGACGACACGTCTCCATTCGTCCCTCCATTCACGCCTGTCACGACACCACTGGAGGTGGGCTGCACGATGTTGGGGCGTGAGCGGAAGACGGCCTAACGGTGTGCGGGACCGTAGCCCAGCTTCATGGAGACGGTTGCGAATGGTCCTCGCCGATACCCCAGGAGCAACAGTGTCCCTAATTTGCGGGGAAGTGGCGGTGCGGTCCCCTACGGCACTGCGTAGGATCCTACGGTCTTGGCGTGCATCCGTGCGTCGCTGCGGTCCGGTCCCAGGTCGACGGGCACGTGCACCTTCCGCCGACCACTGGCGACAACTTCGATGTACTGTGGAGGCCTCACGCCCCACGTGTTGTGCAATTCGGCGGTACATCCACCCGGCCTCCCGCATGCCCACTATATGCCCTCGCTCAAAGTCCGTCAACTGCACATACGGTTCACGTCCACGCTGTCGCGGCATGCTACCAGTGTTAAAGACTGCGATGGAGCTCCATATGCCACGGCAAACTGGCTGACACTGACGGCGGCGGTGCACAAATGCTGCGCAGCTAGCGCCATTCGACGGCCAACACCGCGGTTCCTGGTGTGTCCGCTGTGCCGTGCGTGTGATCATTGCTTGTACAGCCCTCTCGCAGTGTCCGGAGCAAGTGTGGTGGGTCTGACACACCGGTGTCAATGTGTTCTTTTTTCCATTTCCAGGAGTGTAGAAGGATGTTCATTTGTGCATGCAAAAGTTTCGGGATTTGATGAAATTAATTGTTGTTTTTAATTTTGAGCTTGAATTCACGGCTGCGTCCCTGTTTGCGAACAAACAAATTTGTGTTTGGATAGGTTCCACACTTAGCAAACAGTACCTTTTCTGTTTTTCTTATCCAAACTTTATTTCTGTGAAATTACATCGTCACTGTCTTTTTCATTTACTTTCTCTCAAAGAGCAGAAAAAAATTGTTTTTTCTGACTGTACATATATAATTTCCGTTTTTAAGTCAAGTATTTACCAAACTAGTTTAGACAAGAAGAGAATAGAAGCTTTTGAAATGTGGTACTGTACTGAACAGAAATGAGGAGAAATGAAATTTGTGACACAACCGGACTAGAAGAAGAGACTCGTTGCAGGACACATTCTGAGACTTCAATGGATCACCTATTTAGTACTGGAGGGGACTGTGGGTGGCGAGGGAGAGGGGGACGTAAAATCGTAGAGGGACATCACGAGAGGAATATAGTATACAGACTGAGGTCAAAATAGTCATTCGGTAATTAAGAGACTTGCACACGACAGAGTAGCTTTTGAGTTACATCAAACCAGTGTCCAAATTGAAGATCACAACAACTACTACAACAACAATAACATCCACCAAATCGAAAAAGAACTTTTTTTAGATCCTCTAAACATGCAGATTCGTTGAAAGCTGTAAAAGGATATGTAAACACATTGCATATGCACACATACAGACACACAGTCTTTCACATCAGGTAAAATAATGTGAAACATAAGAGTTAAACGTTAAAGGTGTAATATCTCATACATCCCATGTAATTAATTTTTCTGTATGCTTACTGTGAAAAGCAACATTTCCTATTATTTGACAGAAAGCAAATAGAAAACCTAAGGATAATATTGAACTTGAAAGAATCGTGTCGGGTAAAAAACAAAAAAGAAACATTGTTTGCTGAAGGTGGAACCTATCGAAAATCAAACTTAAGGTCTCTTAAACTTAAACTGAGGGATAGACGAAATTAAGTTGTTGTAACGCTTTCTACTAAAATCCCAAGTTCATTTTATGGAAAGAAAAGAATAAAGCCTAGTTGCGAAACGAGCTCAGATGTCACAGTCACGGTAGTCATGAGATATGACCCTCAACTGGTAAAACAGTTTTACAAAATTAAAACCGCCTATCCTTATGAGCGCTTAGTATGACGCCCTGTGACAGGAAATGCATGACGCAGCAAAAGAAGCCACCGTGATAATATCATCAGTAATATTACCAAGGACATTTTCTACGTTATTAAGTACGTAGGTCGCAATGTGAGATGTTCAGATATCGTCATAAGATCATATCAGAAGCAAACAGCCTTAGACCTGCATATTTTTGTACAAAGCTTAATTCTTTTGGAGAGTGAGGTGTGAGTGGGGACGGGGGCGTGGTGACGGTTGGTCGTCAGTTTTCTGACTGGTCTGATGCGGCCAGCAACGAATTATATGAAAGTGATGCCTAGATGTCGTAAAATATGTTCTATCAACCTCCCCCTTCTCCTTGTCAACATTTTTGGTGTGTTGCTCTCTTCGTCGATTCTGCGGAGAACCTCCTCATTTGTCATCAGTCCACATAATTTTGCAACATCCTTCTGGAGCAGCACATTTGAAACGCATTGATCCTGTTCGTTTCTAATTTTGCCACAGTCCATAACTCATTGATCTGCACCAAACGCACATTCTCAGAAATTTCTTCCTCAAATAACACCGAAGTTTCATTCTAATAGATTTCTTCCGGATAAGAATGCCTTCTTTGCCAGGTTATTTCTTACGTCCTCCTTGCTTCGTTCGTCATGTGCCGTTTTACGCCAAGTATGGCAATACTTTGCTCCCAAATTTTGAAGTCAAGTTCGCTGCTATTTGCGCTTCTGCTGCTTCTCACTACTTTCGCCTTTCTTCAGTTTACTGTCAATTCATTGTGCGTGCTAATTAGGCTGTTCATTACACTCGGCAGCTCTTGAAATTCTTGCTCACTTTTGCTCAGGATAGCAATTTCATCAGTGAATCTTTTCATTGATATCCTTTCACTTTAAATTTTAATTCCACTCCTAAACATTTATTTTCCTTGAATGCTTCTTCGATTTGTAGGGTGAACAGTGGGGTTCGAGAAACTGCATGCATGTATTATGCTCTTTCTAATCCGAACATTTCATTGTTGCACTTACATTTTTTTTCTGTATTCGTACTTGAACATATTGTGTTGTAACAGTCGTTGTCCACAGCCGGCAACGATTTTACTGAGAATTTCGAACATTTTGCATCATTTTACACTATATAATGCTACTTCCGGGTAGAAAAATCGTATGTAAGTATTTTGATTTTTGCAAGGGTTACTTCTATTATTATGGACGTCGTCAGAACGCCCCATCTGGTGCCTTTTTCGTTACCTAAAGTAAAACAGATCGACATTTAACACATCCTCAACCTCAGCAGCGTCAACTCGTTTAACACCCATGACTGCCGCCGAATACGTGGTGAGTGTGTTTTGGCTGCTCCTACCGTCCTCATACAGCCGCATAGCCTTCTGTGACACTTATACAGCGCTACAGGGATCACCTGTTGTAACGGTTTAAAAGAAAAAGAAGAATGCCGATTCGCCTGTCTATCTGTTACACGGTGAGTTTTATAAAACGCCTTTTCCACGATACAAAATCCCAGGTTATATCAACACTACGGTTTATGAGGGTACTTGTCTTCACTTTCCTGGCATCAATGACTTTGGTTTGCTTACCTCGCGACTTCTAAGGTTGTCTCGTAACTTTCGTCCTGCTTGGCTTTTTGTCCATCCAAGAACAGCTTTCGACGTACAGACAACAAACTACGCGAAGATGAAGTGCTAGTGTGGGAGAAAATCCAGTGCTACGAAATAAAATTATCAAAACCTATAATGCCACTTGAGTTCTAGTCATTAATGTTTAACCGTAATCAAGAACGCAAGTAACAGCCTGTTTAGGTCCATTCATTAAATAAAAAAAATGGCTCTGAGCACTATGGTACTTAACTGCTGAGGTCATCAGTCCCCTAGAACTTAGAACTACTTAAACCTAACTAACCTAAGAACATCATACACATCCATGCCCAGGCAGGATTCGAACCTGCGACCGTAGCGGTCGCGCGGTTCCAGACTGTAGCGCCTAGAACCGCTCGGCCACTCCGGCCGGCTCATTAAATCAAATTCTGTGGGAGGAACCATGTTCAGAGCACCGCAACGAGACACAGTTTAATGATTCACAGTATTACGAGACGTTTAGAATTTCCCACGGCCGTTCACCAAGCCACAGTTCAACACGGCAGTGGATTATCAGTAGCTCGTCACACCACTCCGTCCTAAGCGCAAGTTGCCTTTGTTCATACGTGGTGTAAGACTGCTAGCGAATTGCTATACTCAAACATTTTCCAAGGCACTGTTAACTGCGAGGAATAATTATCGGCATCACATTTCACTTGACCGCCCCGACAAGTGTTGTCTCGCTCGTGTTCGCTAGAAGACTCGCAGTGAGTTGACAGTAACTGTTCGGCACCCGCTTATTTAAGTGCGCGCTAAAATGTCTTTCTCGTTTAAATTTTTATCATAGTTAATAAACTTAGGAAAATATTAATCATTCATCAGTTCAACTATGGTTGACCGGATGGCTGGAGGAGCATAGCAGTGTTCTAATAATAAATGTTAACTAACTATATTGTACTGACGAAATAAATCTCGGGTGAACAGCCTCGTATGAGTGTGCATAGGACACAATATTTCGGCAATGTGGTCGATTGCTGAAATATTGTGTCCTATACACATTCATACCAGGCTGTTCACTCGCGATTTATTTCGTCATAAAATACGCCCGGTAGAAATTGAAGTGTCACATCATATATTGTACAGCTTCGTGCCACGATCAGTATGTGATTCTCGGCTGTCTATACGGTACTCCAGCGCGATACAGTCACCACTAGCAGGTGCGTTCCCTTACTCTGAAACCACCTCCCGCACAATTCAGTGCACAGGACTCTTCCTACCTCCTTGCTATTGAATGTTCTTGTCTGACTGGCAACAAGTAGAAGTAAAAATGCAACGTGGGTTATGAATGCATCACAGATGACATCTCAGGGCGGCTATGTACGGACGGTAACGAAACTAAACTAAACTAAACGCCGTCCGAACAGGCCTTGGAAGGCCCCAACGGTACCGACCGGCCGCCGTGTTATCCCTCCGTCCAGGGGCGTCACTGGAGGCGGATATGGAAGGGCATGTGGTCAGCACATCGCTCTCCCCACCGTCGTTAGTTTTCGTGACCGGAGCTGCTACTTCTCAGTCAAGTAGCGGCTTAATTAGCCTCACGCGAGGGGCTGAATGCACCCCACTTGCCAACAGAGCTCGGCAGACTTGACGGTCACCCATCCAAGAGCTAGCCCAGTCCGACAGCTCTTAACTTCGGTGAACTGACGGGACCCGTTGTTACCACTGCGGCAAGGCCGTTGGCACATATACGTACGGTAGCAGGAACAAAAAGACATTCTCCACTCAGACTATGGCCGAGGAGGTACCGGCCGAGAGCTTGTGGATTTTAAACCACTTAATGCGGCTGGAAGCTTGAGGGAATTTTATCAGTACATATCATTATTCTTACCAATGCAGTTGCGCGGTCCTCCGCTGAAGGGCACGTAGGCGAATGGGTGCCTGCCCTGCACCCTCTCCGGCAGGAAGTTGTCCGGGTCGAAGCGCTCCGGGTCCGGCCAGTGGTCGGGGTCACGGTGGGCGTGGTAGATGTGCAGCGTCAGTGTGGTACCCTCCGGGATGTTGTAGCCGGCTGACAACAAGAATATGAGGTAGGCTTAGACTGCACCCAGAGAGGAGTCCATGATAAAGAATTTACACTGTCAATATGTACTATATTTTTTACCCTTTATACACTGTGATTTTAAATGCTGAGCTATCAGTTATCAGCATTCTCGCCCACTTCTAAGACATTACTAAGACAGTATGTAGAGCGAAAAAAAAACTGCCTTAGGTTTTTCATGCCGTCACCAACGACGTCATTAGGGCCAGAACACAAATTCGGATTTGAGAAGGTTATTATTTTGATGGTAACGATCCAGGAATATTTCGTAAGCAGTTTAGGAATTGAGCAGAAATTCAAAATTTGGATGGATGGACGGTGATTCGATCTGCCGTAAGCATTGTGCCGAATACGGTGGAAAATGGTCTCTGATAGTTGCAAGTTATTCAACCCAGCAGGAAAAACTGTGAGGTTTCGCAACTGAGCGCCAGAACACAGCTCGAAATTCCCAGCAATCTTCGCTGTCGTTACCTACTCATACACAACTGCAGTACGTTACACAGTTTCAATACATAGGTGGTTCTTACCAGAAAAATCATTAAAAACATGAAACGAGATAGCAAGAATCTAATTTTAATAGATAAAGAATAATAACCCGCAAACAACACTGTAATTCTGAACGTTAGAGACAAAGACAGTATCGATTTGAAACTGTACACGCTATCTACCCGAATACTGCTGGATGTAAACAATATTTAAACTAATTGTGTATATCCACAGTATCGAGGAGTGGCAGGTTATTTCTATATACAGCTCATTGTACACACTCGGTTCTTCCAGGAGAAAAGGGTTCTTTTATTCTCCAAATCTTTCAGACCTTTGTCATAAGCATTGTAGCTTTCTTCACACTTGCGGTATTTTACTACAGTGTGTAAAGGAATAGAGCAAGAAGTTTGGTCCAAACTTCATGAAGCTAGGAAGTTTTCGCTGTCTTACACTGATGCCCTTCATATAATGTAGATCATCAATATACCCAGGTACTCCAACATGCTATAAATAAATAGCTATCGAAAGAAACATTATAACTACGTATCTTTAAGAGCAGAGAAATGCATGAGGTCATATGTGTACAGCAGCTGTCACATGTCATTGCAAAATGAACATAGTGTACACAGGCTTTGCAGTCAGTACTAGTTTCAGATAATTTGCCTGTATCGCCCCCCCCCCCTCCCGCCCCTCTCCCACTCCCTCCCGCTTACAATTCTCATTCCTACTCCCTCAATTAACAATTCTGAATTACTATAGCATATTGCCATGATGGATAACACAACAAGTATAAACAATATACCTACGTACATCATGGATAATATAGCAGTTATAAGGCACGAGCAGTTGGTGCAGAAGTTTTACGAGAGTTAATGATGAGAAACATAAACAGCAGAACAGTTTGAAGTAATCGAAGTATTAAAGTTACGGGATTGAAGAAACAATAAGAGAAATGAGGCAAAACATAGGCTACTGTATGAAAGTTTAATCGTTACATTAGGCCAATAATTTTAACAGTTAAATGTATATGACACCAGTAATGACTAGGACGCAAAATCAATGGTTTACATTTTTTCAAGAATAAATCACAATGGTTCCACAATTGTTTCAGAGACCTCTGCTAAAAGGCGAAGGGAAAAGCAAACAACAGACGTTGAACATATTTCAATAGATAAACTGATTTCATTTACTAATTGGAAGAGCTGATGAGTTTATGTGACGGAAATTAGTCCGCAGCTCGTGGTCGTGCGGTAGCGTTCTCGCTTCCCGCGCCCGGGTTCCCGGGTTCCATTCCCGGCGGGGTCAGGGATTTTCTCTGCCTCTTGATGATTGGGTGTTGCGTGATGTCCTTAGGTAAGTTAGGTTTTAGTTAGGTTTAAGTAGTTCTAAGTTAGTGGGGACTGATGACCGTAGATGTTAAGTCCCATAGTGCTGAGAGCCATTTGAACCATTTGACGGAAATTAAAATTAACGGATAGGGTATTCTGAAGACTAATAACCTCTTTTAGACTGCATGTATAATATAGCACCTCTTAATGTTCGACTGGAAATGTTAACGAGCGTAACCAAACCCATGTATTTCTTCCTTTGACGTAAGAACAGTGTTTTCAATAATGCAGTACAACGGAAAAACGAAACTGGTAACTTGCTTTGTGAGGAATCGCTGATATCTACAGTGTCCAAAGAGTAACGAGCACGAGTGTGATAAATAAAATCACTTTCCGCCATCTACTTTCTTATGGCTATAACGTAAACCAGAAAATGATGTATTCGAATCATTCAAGCCTACTCTTGCCTTTTTTTCTAACTGACACTGACGCTGATCGATATACACTGTAAGACAAAAAATAATAACGCCCCGCGAAGGAGTTATCCAAATAGGCCAAAACAACTACCTACGGAAAATGCTAAACTGTAAATTTTGGGTTCCGGTGGATGTATGGGTAGCGCTGCAACGCAGTTTGGGACAGTGATAGTAAACAGGGAACATGTCGATACCAGGGCAAAAGGTCTTTGTACATTTCATTACTTGTGCTCAGTAGGACAGTAACTGTACCTCGCAGGCTGGCATATGAACAATACAGGCAGATGTCAGCAATCGAGGGAGGACGTGTAGCTGGTTTGAGTACTCGACGAATCGCTCAACATTTGAGTAGGAGCGATGCCACTGTTCGACGATATTGGCAGGAATGGGTGAACCATGGCAGAATACTGCATCAAGAAGGGAGCGATCGACCCAGAGGGATGACTAGAAGACCAAGCAGTCGTCAGAGAGGCACTCAGAGCATCAAATTCATCATTATCATCGACCCGACGTGCAACTGGAGCATCAGTAGTCTTAAGGACCATTCACAGATGTCTCTCAGAAAGGCAGCTGAGCTCCTTGCGCCGACTACCCCCTTACGCCATCATTCAGCTGTGTACGCCGAGAAGCCCGTCTGCAGTGGTGTCGAGCACATTCGGTCTGGAATCTGATTTACTGGAGTAGAACTGTCTTCTGTGACGAAACCCGCTTCGAAATGAACTCCTATGACCAGCTAAGACATGTCTAGGCAGGCATATGAAAGAACGCAAAATCCCCAAGATTGGCGAAGTTTCACAGAAGTTCGAAATATGGCGCGTACTTCAATGCGGGATACTTTTAATAATTTCCACAACGAAATTCTGTCTCGAAATCTGGCAGAAAACCCAAAGAGATTCAGGTCATACATAAAGCACACCAGTGGCAAGACACAATCAATACCTTCACTGCGCTATAACAACGGTGAAGTCACTGATGACAGTGCCACTAAAGCAGAGTTATTAAACACGGTTTTCCGAGACTCCTTCACCAAAGAAGACGAAGTAAATATTCCTGAATTCCAATCAAGAACAAGATGAGAAACATAGAAGTAGATATCCTCGGTGTAACAAAGCAGCTTAAATCACTTAATAAAGGAAAGGCTTCCAGTCCAGATTGTATACGTCTGGTTCCTCTCAGAGTGTACTGATAAAATAGCTACATATTTAGCTATTGTATACAACCACTCGCTCACAGAGGGATATGTACCTAAAGACTGAAATGTTGCTCAAGTCACACCAATACCCAAAAAGGGAAGTAGGAGTAATCCGCTGAATTACAGGCCTAGATCACTAACGTCGATTTGCAGTAGGGTTTTTGAACATATACTATATTCGAACATTTAGAAGTACCTCGAAGAACTATTTATTGCCATATAGTCAGCACGGATTCAGAAAATATCGTTATTGTGAAATATAACTAGCTCTTTATACTCATGAAATAGTAACTGCTATCGACAGGGTATGTCAAATTGATTCCATATTTTTGATTTCCAGAAGGCTTTCGACTCCGTTCCTCACAAGCGTCTTCTAACCAAACTGCGTGCCTACTGAGTATCGCCTCAGTTGTGCGACTTGATTGGGGATTTCCTGTCGGAAAGGTCACAGTTAGAAGTAATAGACGGAAAGTCATCGAGTAAAACAGAAGTAATGTCCGGCGTTCCCCAAGGAAATATTATAGGCCCCACATTGCTCCTGATCTATATTAACGACATAGGAGACAATCTGAGTAGCCGTCTTAGATTGTTTGCAGATGATGCAGTCATTTACCGTCTTGTAAAGTCATCAGATGATCAAAACGACTTGCAAAATGATTTAGATAAGATATCTGTACGGTACGAAAAGTGGCAATTGACTCTGAATAAAGAAAAGTGCGAAGTTATTCACATTAGTACTAAAAGAAATCAGCTAAATTTCGATTTCGCGATAAGTCACACAAATCTGCGGACTGTAGATCAACTTAATACTTAGGGATTACAATTACAAATAACCTAAATTGCAACGATCACATAGATAATATTGTGGGTAGAGAAAACCAAATACTGCGATTCATTGGCAGAACACTTAGATGGTGCAAGAGGCCTACCAAACTGACTGCTTACACACACTTGTCCGCCCTATTCTGGAGCGCTGCTGTGCGGTGTGGGATCCGCATCAGGTGGGACTGGCGGATGACACCGAAAAAGTACAAAGAAGGGCAACTCGATTTGTATTATCGCGAAATACGGGAGATAGTGTCACAGACATGATACGTGAATTGGAGTGGCAAACATTAATAATTAGCTTTCTCCTCCGATTGCGAAAACATTCTGTTGGCACCCACCTACATAGGGAGAAATGATCATTACGATAAAAAAGAGAAATCGGGGCTCGCACGAAACATTTAAGTGCTCGTTTTTCCCGCGTGCCGTACGAGAGTGGAACGATAGAGAGGCAGTGTGAAGGTGGTTCAATGAACCCTCTGACAGGCATTTTTTGTGAGTATCAGAGTAATCACGTACATGTAGATGTGGATGTAGACGTCTAGAGACGCCCAGGAGAGCGGTGGGATACCATCCTGACTCTCACCTGCCATATGGTCCGGTAACCTAGAGTGATGGTTTGGGGCGCCATCTCATCCGTGATACCGTTATAGCACAGCGATATGTCGGCTACGCCCTGTTTTGCTGCTCTTCATGGCAAGCCATCCCGGGCTTACATTTCGGCAAAATAATGCCCGAGCGCACACCATGAGAGTTTCTACTGCTTGTCTACATGTTTGCAAAACCCTACCTGTAATAATAAAGTCACTGGATCTCTCCCCAATTCAGAATGTTTGGAGAATTATGGGCAGGATGCTTCAACCAACTTGGGATATTGACGATCTAACGCGCCAATTGGACAAAATTTGGCACTATATACCTCAGGAGGACATCCAGCATCTCCATCAATCAATGCCAAGTAGAATAATTGCTTGCTTAGGAGACAGAGGTGGACACACTCATTATTGAATTACCCTTGAATAAATCATCCATTTTTTTCTGAAATGGTAATGATTTGTTCTTCATAGTGTATTGTGTTTAACACTTCAATGAAAAATCTATACATTCGACTTGAGAATTATTACTGAGCTCAGCCCTGCCACCAACGTACTAACATACGTGCATTTAAGTCCTTACAGAAATTACGACTTCCGTTGGCGAAGTGTGAATAAGTTGAATCAGTTATCGAGTGGCAGTACGAAAATAGTTTCCGCTAACGTAACATATTATTTTGTCAAACACACTCTCGCTTATACAGATGAAACATCCTGCAGAATTTAAGTCGAGATCCGATTCAGATATTAAAATTAACAGTTCACTCGTATTTCAATTAAGCATTTAAGCAGTCAATATATTCTCAGTTTTTGCATATATTCCGTTCAATACATGAATTACAAATGTACTTATATGACTTTATATTACAGTAAATACTAGTCTAGTCATGAAACTAATAACAAACAAGCAGACGGAGAGCCCACTCTATTGATATTTACTGGATATCTTCCCAATATATGACGGTTCCTATATTTTCGCGTTCAAGGAAGACTCCTAGTTTGCCTGCCTGGTGGAAAGACCATGTAGTTCGTGCAGAATGTTGATGTTTATTGATTTGAGCGACAGGATACATAGCAGACGTTACTGCCTTCCAATTAGAACAAATTGTTTTTATATTACCTTACATACAACTGATTGGCCAGCTGATGAAGTAGAGTTGGATTGTTCGAGTAAAGGCTGCGCCGTTACGTTTCGTCGTTGTGAAATCTACTACAAACTAGACAGATTGTAGGCATAGAGTTCTTTTCATTGTATTTTGTAGCCGTATGGAATCTTCTCTTAAAATAAAGCTCAGTTGTTCAGGTGTTATAACGGAAATTAGCAGTCTCTAATGATACGCATGTCTACGGTCTCCTCCCTCCTTTTCAGTTGATATTAAGGACAATACTTACACAAGCGCTCACCATTACACGATACAGTAACATGTCACTTACTGGAATATTTCACTGACTAGTAGTCATAAAATACCCCAACAAACGCGGGGGCAGAAATTTTCGTCATTGATAAGAGTATCACAATTCAGACAGATTGTAGGCGTAGAGTCCTCTCATCAGATTCTGTAGCTTTATGCAGTCTTGTCTTAGAAACTTCAGCTTCCAACAAAAGAGAACACAATTAAGTTTATTGGTCTCTCACTGAAGTGGAGAACATTTGGATGGCAAATGCTCAAGACTAGTTAAGGCAGTCATAAACGAGTGTTAACTGTTATTATCGACAAAATGCGAACTGAAAAGCAACTGGAACGACAGGATAAAAGTTACATAGCTCCGACTGTCATGGAGTTATTCTGTTACGAAACTTGTTTACTACTTATTGTAATTACATATACATTAAACTGAAGTTTCGATTTTAAAGGGCTAATTAATTTGAGTAACAGCTTCATGTAAATACAGTCGTCTTAAGTCACCTAATGCACATACCTATTTGTACATCTTGAGTGGCCCTGCGTTGGATGAAAGGCACACTTGGATAAATTCTCAAGGATTCCTTGATAACCATTTCAAGATATTTCATGTTATTCAGATCCTGCATTGTCGGTGCTCTCTGGTCGTCTTGGAATATATCTTTCATTTCGGCGTATACTCTCTCCTGCAAACAGAGAATCACGGTATCTTAACGTCCGCAGCCGCTTCGTCACGCCGTCAAGCTGTCTGGTAACACTCACCTGTACATCTGGATGGTGCCCCAGCAAGATGAGAACCCAGGACATGCCAACTGTGGTCGTGTCGTGACCCTACGACAGACATACCTCTTAATGCGAGAGTTTGGAAGAATGGAACACATCTGAATAAGGGGTTAAGGGGTTGTTAGTGCATTCTGCAAATTTAAACAATAGCGTGGACATCAAATATACTAGAATAGGCCGCAGTGATAATCACGTCTCGTGTACCTTCACATTCCGAATTTCGCGGCTCTGTTACAACGTAATTAAATTGCCAAATGTGCAGAACAGTCATTAAGTTACAAAATAACCAATCCCTTTGACTTTTACGTTGAGTGAAGGCACTGTAGGCGCTTGGGATAGGGGTGAGATGAACTTACGATGGATGGACGCGGTATGACTGCAGATGACATTGCCGGCCAGAGTGGCCGAGCAGTTCTAGGAGCTACAGTTTGGAACCGCGCGATCGCTGCGGTCGCAGGTCGAATCCTGCCTTGGGCATGGATGTATGTGATGTCCTTAGGTTAGTTAGGTTTAAGTAGTTCTACGTTCTAGGGGACTGATGACCTCAAAAGCTAAGTCCCACAGTGCTCAGAGCCATTTGAACTATTTTGCAGATGATATTCGTTAAGTAGACATATTCGTTTTATATTCCACCATTCATTACTTCACGTATCTGCCATCATGAACAGAGAAGAAATGCTGAATCAATGGACAACCAGAGGTAGGAGGAGGTATATCCTAAGCATTCTTTGTTGCCACTTAATGAATATTCTTCACGGGAAAAATCACACTTTACGACATCATCACTAAGGCCGACAGAAGAGCTCATGACACGTCCTGACAGTTACAAAGTGGTTCTCGTCAAACAACAATGACATCAATGGTAATAATCTGCATTCATGAGCTTCGGTGTGGAGATTGCATAACTCTTGAAAAATGACGTGATTCAACGATTCTATGTTTTAAATTATTCTGTCTACTACCTTCAGATACCATTCGTTTTCAAATGCATCTAACTAACATACCAATCACCATAACAAAAAAAAGAGAGAAAAAACGTTAAGGTGATATAACTACATTGGATGCAACGTTAAACAAACGTATTAGTTACCATAGTGACAGATGGAGACTCATCGCTGTCAGCTCCTTAAAAAAAATCGCATGCTATGCATACTTGTGCACAGCCCTCTCAGCAACAGTAATAATCTAAGACATAAGGTGTTTGACAGGCAAAGTGCTTTCAAGAACAATATTAAAATGCCACATCTAGCCAGAAGCATCAGGGAAACGAACCATGTAATGTGTACAACAAAACATACTGTACGATCACCTGTTCATATTACTGTCACATGTGCTTGAATGCATGAGAAAATTTCAAATGTCAGTCAGTGAATAAAAGTACTTACTGTAATATCGATACGATTTCACAGTATACCTCTGTCTTACACGAACAGTTACGTGGGGGACGCGGATACTTATACACAAAGCGGTGCCTCATGTGAGCACCGGTACAGACACATCTCGAACCATTGTCAAGACGTGTTTCGTCGACGGAACGTAACTGCTAGTACCATATATGTTCGGTACGTCAGTGGTAAGCGACAAATACAGTGTCTAATCTCGAATTTAATATTTTAGTGTATAAAACTGAAGAGTGTGTGAAGTTGTACCTATATCTTTATTGTAAAACAATGCATTCGCAACTATAGCATTACAACTATAGTACATCACAACATGAAATAGGTATCAGAAATGAAGAACGGGGAAAACAAACTCGTTAGGTTTCGTAGATGAGCGGCGCCCACACAGAAAATAAATAAGGTAAAATAGTAACAATGGATCAAAGGTAAAACAAATAAAATTAAGAGGTCAAAGTGTTCATCGTGTTGTATGTGATCTATATCTGTATATTAAAGAGTATGTGTCTACGAGCATGTCTGTGTGTTTGTGTGTGTGTGTGTGTGTGACACCATTTCACAGAATATAACCATTGTTTGAAACTGTTCAACAATTAACATATATTACTTCCAATAGATTAGGCATACAAATCGTACAAGAAAACGACCCACTTGGCAAATACCTTCATATGAAAAAAAAAAAGAACTTTATTTCGTTTAGTGTAATAAAATTGTGCTGGAATCAAAGTGGAAAGATAAAAAGAATTATAGTGGACGGGGTAAACATTTAAAAACATAGACTTTTACACTAACAGTTAAAATGTTCGCAGGGAATATAGAGAATGAGATTCGTAAAAAACCAGAGGGGGTAGCATAGAGTGGTGATATACACTGCTTAGGTTATATACGTTTGCTCTCTGTTGCTGATTCAGGGCACAGTGGACGAGATTGAAAATTATTATGATCGCGTGCGGAGTCATAATATGACAATTCAAGACAATCCAGCACATTTAATTGCAGATATATGCGTAGCAAGCGATTTCTTTTAAGAAATTGAATACGATGTTTTTCACTTATTCTTTAGGTACTTCTAGGTAGAACAATTCCATATTTAAGGTTGAGTAATTGTTTTTTTGTTAATTTTTGATTATTTGAAAACTGGGTGCGTCTGGAAGGGCACTAGTTCTGAAGTAACAAAAGAATATAGGCAAAGATAATATCTACTTGCATAGAGTGTTGTGTGTCAGACTTATTTCATTACATCAAAATTACACTTTACTCAACGGACAAAAAATGAAGCACAATAAATAATTAAACTACACAGCATTACAGGCCTTGACATTGGCCGAAAAACTGGTAAGTGGATTATGTCTTCGTTTATAATGTTTGGTTACCTAAGAACTGGTGTCCCTTCCAAGCGCTAGTCAGTTTCCCGAAGATAGTCCAATAACCCGGTAAAATAGCTTGAAATAAACAAAAATGACTAGAACGAAAACGGTGTGCTTTTTATTATATTTTAAAAATAAGAACAATGTGCCCACATCCATTATTGTAGGTAACTACTATGTTCGTTTAACACTGTATTCAATGTAGCTATATGAATTTAATGTTTTTGCTCTCGTATTATGGTGTGTTGTATGTTTTCTTTAGATTCACTTCAAAACGGAGAATATCTGTAACTATCAGTACAAATAAGGTCATTTAAAACACAACTTGGTGGAATCATGTCATTTTTCTAATTTATTGAGTCTGTGGAACCAATTCTGAAGAAAGTAAGGAAATTTTACGCTAACGTAGTTTGAGTGGGACCTGTGTACAGGTCACAGCAGTAAAGAGAATTGCGTACGTCTACAAGCCCTGATCATACTCTTCGATCATATTCTATAACCATATGATGACCTCCTCATTTCATTTACATGTATTAAGACAGAAAAATGAGCAAGGATGTAAGTTAACCATGTTAATAAATTAATATTGACCATTTTGAATTTTTTGTACTTTTTCCCGCTGATAACCAAATATCGTACCGCGTCACTTGGACCTAAAATATACCAAGGAGAGGAATGTGCCGACCACCGTTTAATGTATTAACAACATCGTGTGCAGAAACTGGTCTTGTAAACGCTGACTTTTATGCCTTTTTTGTTGCATCGAAGCAAATAGTTTCTAATGTACCATTACGTTACACATGTGCAGTAGCAATACTCGAAGCTGTCTATTATAGTGAAAGTCTTTCTGTTCCCATAAGAAGTTTCCATGCACTCGATAATCTCACATTAACATCCGACTCTGAATATGAAAAAAGAATCCTAAATGTTCACTTTTATGTCACCGTTGCGTGATACATGTGCAATCGCAGTACTCTACGCTTTCTATCGTTCAAAAGGTCGTTCTGTTCTCGTAAGGACTTTACATGTACCTAAAGAGCCAGCGTTAATATCCGACACTATATTATGTGGCTTCAGTTGCCTGAGACTGTTGTCATGTGTGTGTGAACTGCGTCTCCGTGAGTGGGTGTACTTGTATTTATCGTCTATTTTTGACAATTTTTTTATTTGTGACAGTCTTTTTGTTGTGCCTGTGCAACTCAACATCTCCCCTATATGGTGAATAGCTACTTTACTTTTCACAATATTGTGACATTCCATCCCAGATTTTCCATTCTTCGACTATATGACAAAAAGTTGCTATAAATATTCATTTTTTGAGTGACTTTCATTAGGAAGTGAATAATTTGTTGGACTTGGACTGGTAATGGTTAAAGGACGCGACTGGAATCTCGAGATAATTTTATGAGTAATGGCGTATGCTAACGAGTCAGAAGATAATACTCGTATTTGCATAAAAACTGCTGCACTATCTGCGCAGAATAGTGAGAAACATCACAGATAAAGGAATGGGGTTCCATACCTTTTGAATAATTTAGAACAATGATACTAATTTTGAGTTCTGGTGTTTTGAGTTGAAGTCTCGGAACTCTGTACTGGTAACTACATATTGTAGATAACTTCCCACCGGCAGAGCGGGCTCACCTCAAACATAAAAGTGTCCACTTCCTCCTGCAGCTCTTTGTCGGTTAGTTTCTGCCCATCCTCAGACTCGACGAGTAGCATGTCCAGGAAGGCCACACGTCGCTTTCTCCCTGCAAACATTGACACCACAACAGAGGTGATACACGTAATGCAGCAACAACTAAAAGCCTCCCTGTGTCATAAAAGTCACATACCAAGATCGTCGTACTGTGACGCCTTTTCGTCACTTTTTTTGGTCTTTCTCGACTGCTTCTTCTGTTGAATGACCTGCAAAAAAAAAAAAAAAAAAAAAAAAAAAAAAAAAAAAAAAAAAAACACAGGTGATTACACACTGGTCAGTGATACAGCGGTGTTGTAAAGCCATTACCAATATCTAATTCCCATTATCAGCCATGTCAATGTCAATGAAGTATAATTCTACGACAGTTGTCGTTGTGGCCATATTCCCAAAGACTGGTTTGACGCAGAACGCTGAAGTATCCAGTGCAAGGCTCGCTATCTCTGAATAACTACTGCAATCCACATCCAACCCATAACCCGTCTGCACAGTTTCAGTTCTGCCAGTAGCTAGTCTCCTACCTTTCAAACATCACAGCAGCTGTTCTGCGAAGCTTGCGCAACTAGCACTCCTGGATGAAAGGATATTGTGGAGACATGGTATGGCCATAGCCTGGGGGACGTTTTCAGAATGAATTTTTCACTCTTCAGTGAGGCAAAGAGTTAGAGTCTCGGTTCAGCATACAGTTTTAATCTGCCCAGAAGATTCATATCACCGCACACTCAGTTGCAGAGTGAAAATATCATTCTGGCATGCGGAATGGTTTTTCACGTCTGGCTTCCCCAAGGATATCAGCAGTTCTTCGTCTACTCCAGGGCACGTGTATCAACGTAGGTCTTTCAGCGCCCCGGCAAATTCTTGTTACAGTATCATATCTCTCATACTATCTTCATCTGCTACCTCTCCCCTTCCTACAAAATTGTCTACAAGTTCATTTCCACTGTACATAACCTCTCGCTATTCCTTCCACCTTTCCGCTTTCTCTTCTTTGCTTAATACTGGATTTCCATCTTACCTCTTGAGTTTCGTACAGATGCTTCTCCTCTCTCCAATAAGTCTTTAATTTTCCTAA
This sequence comes from Schistocerca gregaria, assembly GCF_023897955.1. Classification (NCBI taxonomy): domain Eukaryota; kingdom Metazoa; phylum Arthropoda; class Insecta; order Orthoptera; family Acrididae; genus Schistocerca; species Schistocerca gregaria. The sequence goes on along the minus strand of NC_064926.1, from coordinate 344,037,750 downwards.
GGGCGGTATCTATCTTTCCCGTAGTTCGATAGACTTACACTTGTCCTCTAGTCATTTATGTTTGCCCATTTTGCAACTTTTTGGAAGATTGGTGTTGCCAGTTTCAGTTGTTGCATTTTTATACACAATCCAAAAATAGTTTTGCATCAATCTGCTGACCAGAACTCCTGAAGACAGACATTGACTGTGGATATTGTATCGCAGACACAGTCCCTTTGACTGTTCACAGATGTCATTAAACCCGCCCAAAGATGTAATCACCCATGCATGGGCAGCGCCTAATAGACGGAGGGGTCCGACTGCCGATAAGTTCCACTCAATCCGCCAGGAAGGTGGTACACGGACCGTGTTGTCTGTTGTTCAAACAAGCCTAGATGGTCAATACCGCGGTTCGATTGCGGCCGCATTGTTACTTCGTGCCAGGAAGGGCTCTCATCAAGGGAAGCGCTCAGGCGTCTCGGACTGAACCAAAGCGAAATTGTTCTCACACGGAGACAGAAAGGCAGAAACTTTAAATAACATGGTTCGCTCAGTCCACTCAAGGGCTACTACTGCAGTGGATTACCACTACCTACGGATTATGGCTCGGAAGAACCCTGACACCAACAACACCTTGTTGAATAATGTCTTTCGTGCAACCACAGAACGTCGTGTTACGACTCAAACTGTATGCAATAGGCTGCACGTTGCTCAACTTCACTCCCGACGTCTCTTTCGAGGTCCATCGTTGCAACTACGACACCATGCAGCGCGGTACAGATGGCCCCAACAACATGCCAAATGGACCGCTCAGGATTGACATCACGTTCTCCTCAACGATTAGTGCCCAATATGCCTTCAACCGTCGGAGACGTGTTTGGAGGCAACCCGCTCAGGCAGAACGCCTTAGAGACACTGTCCAGCGACTGCAGCGAGGTGGAGGTTCCCTGCTGTTTTGGGGTGGCATTATGTAGGGCAACGTACGCCGCTGGTGGTAATGGAAGACGCCATAACGGCTGTCCAATACGTGAATGCTGTCCTCCGACGTATAGTGCAACCATATCGGCAGCATACTGGCGAGGCATTTGTTCTTATGGACGACAATTCGCGTCCGCATCGTGCACAACGTGTGAATGACTCTCTTTAGGATAACGACATCGCTCGATTAGAGAGTGGCCAGGATGTTCTGCAGACATGAACCCTGTCCAACATGCATGGGATGGATTTAAAAAGGCTCTTTACTGACGACGTGATCGATCAATCACTCTGAGGGATATACGCTGAATCGCTGTTGAGGATTGGGACAATCTGGACCAACAGTGACTTGATGAACTTGTGGATAGTAGGTCTCGCTGTATGGTGGTACAACATGCAATGTGCGATTTCCATGAGCAATAAAAAGGGCAGAAATGATGTTGATGTTGACCTCTATCCCAGTTTTCTGTACAGGTTCCTGAACTCCCAGAACCGAGGTGGTGCAAAACTTTATGATGTGTGTATTTTCCCCTACCACCATATAAATTCGTTATTTTCTACGATGTCCAAGAATTTTTAATAGATCTTATCTTTTTACCTATAATCCTCTGCTGTCCCCAGTATTTCATGGCTTAAAGCTATCCACTGGACTTCCGTGTTCCTTAAAAAGAAAAGGAACACGTCTAACTGCATCCCACATACAAGAATACCAAAAGATCATATTTGCGTACCTGAGCAGTGAAATATTATGAGCACACTTGGACACAAGGGAACGCTTCTTGAGCTTCACTAGTGTCACCTTCATCAAAACACAAAAGGCACATTAAGACATGTAATGAGAGCAACTTGGTCCGTCGCTGCTACGTATCCGCACGAAATTTTCCAGGAACAGTTTGCTGCTTTCTGACCTATGAGGTAGAATGAACACGTTGTATAATGTTGCAGCGTGTCTGCAAAGCTCGGCTCCACAATCATCGCAGAAGGAGTAATAGGTTTGAGGCGCGTCACAGTCTGATTGCCGACGTGAGTGGTAGGAGGTACTTGAGAGCTCCGCTGTACCAGCATCTCTGTCGTACCAGACTGCAGTGCCTCCGTTATCTGCAATCCGCTTCTGGCTTATGGATATCTGTCAGAGAGATATTAATGCTTTCCGTAGTTGACAAACCAGTTCGTTTCACAACATCTCAACCTTCAAACACCTTTACACAGATATTAGTGAAGAGATTTTTTAAGCGATCATGAGTAAAGGATTTCAGTATCACAACTCCCGTGGTCGACGGGTTGCAAAACCACTATCTGAGAGCCAGAAAACTCAGCCGATGACTGCTCCTATGGAATTTCATTTTCGTTACACTGCAGGCGGGGAAGGCCTACAAAGCAGATTAGCGACTGGCGATAAGAAATGAGTTTGCTGATCTACCTGGGAGCGGGGTTGGGGGTTGAGGGGAACAGTAAGTTCAAACGCCGCCCCCTCGTCCAACAAGCGGGAGAAAGAGTACATAAGTTTTTCAGTTAGTACGGCTGTAGGTATCATTTTAGGAGAACTAAAGGAATTTTGGATGTGGTTTCTAGTGAACTCGAAACGCCATACGCTTAATCATACAGACTGGAAAATTGCGCCAGTGTTTAAGAAGGGTAGTAGGAGTAATTCATCGAACTACAGACCTATATCATTGACGTCGGTTTGCAGTAGGGTTTTGGAGCATATATTGTATTCGAACATTATGAATCACCTCGAAGGGAACGATCTATTGATACGTAATCAGCATGGTTTCAGAAAACATCGTTCTTGTGCAACGCAGCTAGCTCTTTATTCGCACGAAGTAATGGACGCTATCTACAGGGGATCTCAAGTTGATTGAGTATTTCTAGATTTCCGGAAAGCTTTTGACACCGTTCCTCACAAGCGACTTCTAATCAAGCTGCGGGCCTACTGGGTATCGTCTCAGTTGTACGACTTGATTCGTGATTTCCTGTCAGGAAGGTCGCAGATCGTAGTAATAGACGGCAAATCATCGAGTAAAACTGAAGTGATATCAGGTGTTCCCCAGGGAAGCGTCCTGGGATCTCTGCTGTTCCTGATCTACGTATATAAATGACCTGGGTGACAATCTGAGCAGTTCTCTTAGGTTTTTCGCAGATGCTGTAATTTACCGTCTAGTAAGGTCATCCGAAGACCAGTATCAGTTGCAAAGCGATTTAGAAAAGATTGCTGTATGGTGTGGTAGATGATGAAGAAATCACTTCGACACAAGCCCGGAATAGGAGGTGGATTCTGAGATGCCACATGAGCTGACATCTGTGATCAAGAGATCGCGAATTATATCCTGAACGGCTCATCTCAGTTTTATTACATCTACATCTACATGATTACTCTGCAATTCACATTTAAGTGCTTGGTAGAGGGTTCGTCGAACCACAATCATACTATCTCCATACCATTCCACTCCCGAACAGCGGGCTTAACTCAGACGGATAACTAGAAGACAGTGTCACGGACTGAAGACGATCCCAGTCAGCAGGTTATGCAGAGTGCAAATTTTTCGCTTGTTTAAGAAATACGGCAACTAACAGAAATGAAAGTTATGTAGACAAAATATTTAGAGAGGTGTAGATTTATTTTTAAGTAAATTTTCTTTCACTACCCCAGTATTTTCTTTGTAGCCTACTGGAAGTACCTTTTTCCCATATCCATCGTATCTTGCAGATAGTATATAGCCATTCCACCAAGATGCTGCTGTAGCAGTTTTCACTAGCAAATTCGATATTCTATATGTAATGATATAATACTTATTTCAATATTATTACTCACAAAAATTTTACATACCGCTGATAAGAATTATTGTTGCGTCCTATTTCACCGCGAAAACAGTGAGGTGAGACACACTACCACAGGCTTCCTGTCAGATCCTTGAGCTACGTGGTGAATACTACATGCTCCCTACAAAGTAACCCATTCGACATATGGATCTGAAATTTTCGAATGTTACCAGCAGTTTTACATTCCTTGAGCTACGTGGTGAATACTACATGCTCCCTACAAAGTAAGCCATTCGACATATGGATCTGAAATTTTCGAATGTTACCAGCTGTTTTACATTGTACACGACGAACTCTACCTCACAAGTATTTCAATTGTTCCTTGGCTCATTGTGTTTTCAACTACTTCTGTATGTTAATGAGGTTTACCTTCCTGGTAAATCCGTGTAGAACATCCAGCTGCTTGTAGAACTTCTTCCCCGTCGGAGACATGCGGAAGATGAAGTCACTCAGAAGCCATGGCCTGACGACTCTCTTAATTGTGAGCTCGGCAATACTGTAACGAATATTCAAAACACACGTAGTAAATTTCTCAAGTCGATAACCGCGAGTAGCTATAATGGGAGGTTATGCGCAGTTTTTTTCCATATGCACCTTTAATTATTTTTAAACATTGCGTCAGCCTTACGCAAAACACAATGTAGGTTCTTTTTATGCAAACTTTTATTATCAGTGGGTATACATTCTATTCTGTTGCATTACTTTATGGTGTGTAAGACACGCTACAGCGTTGTATCCTACAGCATACCATTCGTTTGTGTCTGAGCTGATGTTAGAAATGTCAATAGATTCGTATAGAACGGAGATATAAGAATGAAAGGAGAGCAACGTGTACGTGTGCGTGTAAACTACAAGCGGCCAATGTAACAGAAGGTTAAGGGGGCACACTTTTTGTGCACGCTTCACGCCGTAAAATGGGATGAATAGAAACCATGGGGTGAAAGGAAACGAAACTTCCAAAATAGTTCTATGCTGTTGTGCAGGAAGACAAATAGCAACATTATTCAAAGATCAATTTGTTATGCTGTAGGACGATCTTTATGGTTGGAAATAAAGAACACACTTCGTACGCTGTGATCGCAGCATAGAAACATCTATCGTTCCAAGGTGACCGATTCCAACAGGCTCAATATCAGATGATGGAAGCATAAGACTGCTGAAACTGGTCGTCTTCGAACAATTGAAGTTTCAGTACCACGCACGCGGCGCACGAAGTGTGCTCTTCATTTCCATTGTTATTATTATTATTAACACTTATTACTTTTATTAATAATGCATACTGTTATTATGACTGTTATGTAATATCTTAAGTATATGTTGTTGCTGCTCAGAAGGCCTTAAGGATCTAATCCTTAGGCTGAATAAGCAATAAATAAACATATCGTTTTAAAGAAAGAGCTATTCTATATCCGCACAAAGTGTGTCAATGTAGGCACAGAAGTAGTCATAAGAGCCGACAGTGACTCGACAGCGAATTCGGGAGCTGAACCTCGGAAGAGAGAACGAAAATCAACAGGCGAATCAATCTACGGGGCAGCAGAGAGTTCGAATACAGCTTAGAGACAAGCACAAATGCGAAAACAGTGCACGGCGCAAAGCAAAGGCTAGGTCCGAGGTAGCTGAAAACAGCGTTAAGAACTGAAGGGGCGAGCCTATCGCCGCTGACAGGTAAAAACACCTCAACCAGTTGCTCTTCCCATGCCATGCTTCTCGTGCACCATCGATGATGGTGCTGGCGAGAATACTGAAGCCTACGTAGATGAGCTGTACAACTGTTCTACATGAATTTGTTTCCCGTCTTACCTATTATAAATGTATTATTACCGTAGAAGGAAATTAAATTTATTTTCTCGTGTTAGAAGAAATATACATCTTCGCAGTGAACTGACATGTGAGTTGAATGACTAGAAAAGTGCTGCAAAGAACAATTTGTATCGTTTAAGTGTTTTATTTACTTTTGATTGGTGATGATTGCCACTGTGCTATGTGAAGGAAATGGAATAGTTACAAGAGAAAGAAGGAAAATCCGTCATATATCGTCTAATTCGTTCTTTATTTAATATAGGTGCATCACCAGGTACCGTGGTTCTTTTTCCTGATCGTCCTGAACAGGCATCTGAAAGGAAAGTTGGCGCTGGTGATTTATCAGTGCTGTGAAATGTACAGGATGGTTACACTGATCAGCCATGGCATTATGACCGCCGACCTGCTATCGATATAAACCCGTCCAGGAGATAGCAGTGTCAACCGGCGAGGAATGACAGCTACTCAGACACACGTGCGGTGGATGTAGTATCAGTGACCGTTCTACTGATGTGCAGAATGGGGTACGTCGCGCGCTCTATCTGAGTCTGTCCGAGGGGGATTGTTATGGCCCGGATACTCGGTACGAGCATTTCGGAAGCTGAAGGACTTGTCTGGTTTCGAGGAGTCCTGTGGTGAGTGTCTCCAACACTTGGCGAAACCAAGGTGAAACAGCGTCCAGACGTCGTGGAGTTGGGCGGCCACCCCTCATTACAGGTGTCGGACGTCGTAGGCTGGGCAGCTAGGTAAAACAGGACAGGCAGCGAACTGTGGTGGAACAAAAATCAGACTTAAATGCTGGGCAGAGTACAAGTGTGTCTGAACACGCAGTGCATCGAACATTACTAACGTTGGGCCTACGCAGCCAACGACCTATGCAGCTGCCAATGTTAACAACATGACATCTGCAACTACGACTGAAATTGTGACGTTGGCAGAGTGGTAGAGGGTTGCATGGGCTGATGAATCCCGATACCTTCTTCATCATGCCGGTTGGAGGACACGAATCCGTCGTATTCCAGGAAACAGATGCACTGCGAGACAAAAATATTCAAATGTGTGTGAAATCTTGTGGGACTTAACTGCTAAGGTCATCAGTCCATAAGCTTACACACTACTCAACCTAAATTATCCTAAGGACAAACACACACACACACACACACACACACACACACACACACACACACACATCCATGCCCGAGGGAGGACTCGAACCTCCACCGGGACCAGCCGCACAGTCCTGCGAGGCGGAGACAAGCTAGCTGCTGCTGCATTTTGCTCCGGGGAAGATTTATGTGGGCATTCATGGGCCCAGTGGAGCTCAGGCAAGGAGCCATGGAGGCCAAGGAGTATCGTACACCGATTGCAGACGATGATCATGTTTCCCGACACCAGCGACATTTTAAAATAAGATAATGCGACATGTTAAAAGGCCAGGAGGGTAATGGAGTGGTTCGAGGAGCACGGTGACGAGTTCCAGTTGATGTGCCAGCCCTCCCCTAACTCGCCTATAGGAACTCGACCGAAGTCTTCTGGGATATGACTGAATGTGGCATTAGAGCTCATAGCTCCCCTCTTCGGAATGTACGCGAATTCGGTTACTGGTGTGTGCAGATGTGGTGCTAATTCCGTCCAGCGACCTACCAAGGTCTGTTTACTTCCACGCCACGACGCGTCGCCACTGTTACGGTGCCAGAGGTGGACATGCGGGATGTTAGATAGACGGTCACAGTGTTCTGGCTGATCATTCTATATCTAAACTTTCGCTACTTGACCCAGTGTACACAAAAAACTTTTCACCGTGTCGGTACCTCATTTTTTTTTAACAATTTTCTGACTGCGTTGCAGGATTTGCGTTGTTAGTGGTGTTAGTATCATGACTTGCCTTCAGGTGTCGGTACTGGTAAGTCGACGGAGAACTGAAACACAAGCATCGGTCAACACGGTACTGGACAAGGTGAACAGGGCCTTATTAAAACAAAGGCAATACTGCTGCTGCTATTTCGGAGTATCTACGTATCTGCAACGGTGTTGAAGAATTTGATTCGAAAGTTACAATTAAATGGTGATTTAGGAATTGCTCCTGGGAGAGGTCGACGGCCAATGGCGCGAGAAATTGTTGAAGTGCGATCTCCAAGCTTTGTACGACCTGTGTTACGACAGCTGAACAATCAGTGGTCCACCGCTGTTTCGAGCAACAGTTGACCAGTCTGTAAGTGAGGTTCAGTCTGACGTGGATGCAGATGGTCGTCACAATAAGCAGCGTTTGTAACCTGTAACGTAAAGAAGTGTGGAATCAACAAATGTTTCCCTCCAACGTGCATATTAAAATGTGTTTCTTTTAACTGCTTACTCGTTATTTCTCTACCGCATTTCCTTACGAATGTTTGCACAAGGTTTTACTGTCATACGATCACTCGTTTTTATGGGGACGTTCTCTAGTACTGAAAGTTTACACCATGCCCTTATTTGCATATTCTGCGGTGTCACACAGGCAACAATGGCTGCTCAGAATAAATTTCCGTTTCCCGTTCCAACGGAAAGCCCTCCAACCTAAGACGCTATCATTTACACAGCTCATACTCGTGTTTTTATTCTAACGCTAGACCACGAGCTGTAAAAAGTCTTACAGACGTTTAACACCGCCCCCCTCAAGTTGCTGAAATGTAGACACTGAAAGATCTCGATTTTTGTCAGTCGTTTCTGTTGTGGTTGGCAGGAGAGCCAACACCGTTACTACAGGAGGCCGAAATGCACGCGCTTTAGCTCACGCAGGCTGGCGTGAGGTCTGGAACATGACAAGGGAATTAGAATTGAGAAAAACGGACGCAGCTGGTGGAATACTTAGCTTTAATCCATTAATGACGAACGTCACTCTTGACGGTACATGATTTACAACATCAATAGAAACTGATCATGGCGCCTTGCTAGGTCGTAGCAAATAACGTAGCTGAAGGCTATGCTAACTATCGTCTCGGCAAATGAGAGCGTAGAAGTTAGTGAACCATCGCTAGGAAAGTCGGCTATACAAATGGGGTGAGTGCTAGGAAGTCTCTCTAGACCTGCCGTGTGGCGGCTCTCGGTCTGCAATCATTGACAGTGGCGACACGCGGGTCCGACGTATACTACCGGACCGCGGCCGATTTAAAGGCTACCACCTAGCAAGTGTGGTGTCTGGCGGTGACACCACAGTTTCAGATGTCCAGCTACCGACAAAAGTGACCTGGAGAATCGGACAGTTGGCAACAAATACTCATTTCCTCAGGAATACAGTAGTTCTTCTTTGTTCAGTGCACCACGCGTAGAGGATTGTACAACAGCATTTGATGCTTCCCTAAACACTCATTTTGGCAGGTAATATGGTTTTATTTCTCTCAAAATTTAATCATCCATTCAGTATCAGGGTCGACCATCCCATATCGTATCAAAATTTAAAATATTTGACCATTCCTCAAATATATATTAATTTTTACAACAATACTGTGTATACTCTGTAATTTAAGGTAACTTACTTGTACACCGCTGCTACATAATCAGAATCGATGTTGTGCTGTGCGTCGATTGAGGTCCCCATAGCAGTTTCTATTTAAAAAAGGAAGGAAACCGCCGTTAGTAGGGCAACACAATACAAATCACTCGGAACTGAGAGTGAAACGTGTGTGTAAGACACAGCGACATATCAGGACGCAGTATTTACAAGCTAGCAAGAGACCACGTTAAGCTCAACTGCACAAACACACATTTCGTAAATAAAAACAAGTTTGTCACAGCTAGGGACAAGCCAAGTACTACAATTATGACATGTTATACTAATTTAGAACTGTGACTGATTTTGATTGGCAGCCACAAGACACACGCAGTATAAAACAAAAGGAAATTAACGGAAAAAGGACTGAGGGCGCCACAACTATGTTTAGGTATAACACAAAACAATAATTTGTGTACTTGCAAAAAGGTAGACCCAGCCGTGATTAATTATTATTATGATAGTAACAACCTAAAAGCAGATCTATCTTAGACTGAAATCAAGGAAGAGCTTCAAGGAGCACAGCATCAGCATTTCCATCAGGCGATCTCACCAAACATACCTACTGAGAAATTCAGCAACATAAAGGATTTGGGAGATCAAAGAGGAAAATATTGCGGAATTGCGAATGCCGTGTGTGACATGGGAGACTCTAAACCGACTGAGGACAGGAGTGTCACGATGCAAGGCGAACCTCAGAAAGAGGGGTTCGTGGCTAAAGACCTGCAGGACCCACATGTAATGGTCTGCCGAAACCTGCCCGATCACTGTACCACAGAAAATCTGCATGCAGAGAATGATAAGGGCATCAAGACAGAGATATTCTGGAGCTTATGGTCCATCTGACAGAAAATGAAGAGCGCCGTATATTAGTATTATATTATATCTCAAATCAACATCCCTTTTTCTCAACACATAATAATCGTATAGGGAGTATGAGGTATCGTTAGAAAGGGTCTTGGACCACTGAATGCCGATTTTGCGCTAAAACGTACTATTTGCGGAAAATTTTAACATAGAAATAGCTTTTAATTTCTTGTTTTTATCAGTCTTGTGACTGGTATGGTGCGGCTCGCCACGAATTTCTCTCCTGTGCTAGCCTCTTCATCTTAGAGTAGCGCTTGCAGCCTACGTCCTCAATTATTTGCTGCGTGTGTTCCAGTCCCTGGTTTCTTATACAGTTTTTACCATCTTCAGCTCCCTCTAGTACGCTGGATGTTATTCTGTGAGTGTCTTAACAAGTGTCCTACCATCTTTTCCCTTCTCCTTACCAGTGTTTTCCATTATTCCTTTCGTCCCCGATTCTCCGGAGAACCTCCTTTTTCTGTACCTTATCAGTCCACCTAATTTTGAACATTCTTTTGTAATACCACGTCTCAAATACTTCGATTCCCTTCTTTCCTGATTTTCCTGCTGTTCACGTTTCACTACCATATAATATTGTGCTTCAAATTTACACGCTAATAAATTTCAATCGAAAATTTAGGTCTCAATTTGATAGTAGCAGACTTCTCTTGGGCAGAAAGGCCTTTTTTGCCGCTACTAGTCTGTTATTGATGTCCTCTTCACTCTGCCTAGGCAGTAGAATTCGTTAACCTCATCTACGCACATCAAAAAAACTTTCTGAATCACTTCGTTTCTGAGAGTTCCGGAACTGCACAGAAATATGGAATAGAGATCAACGTAACATCATTACCCATTTTTATTGTTCATGAAAACCACACATTGCATGTACTACCACTATACAGCGAGACTGTCAGAGGTGGTGATCCGAACTGATGTACACACCGGTACCTGTAATATCCAGCAGCACGTCCTCTTGCATTGATGCATGCCTGTATTCGTCGTGGTATATTATCCATAACTTCATCAAGGCGTTGTTGATCCAGATTGTTCCACTCCTCAACGGTGATTCGGCGTAGATTCCTCAGAGTGGTTGTTGGGTCATATCGTCTATAACCAGCCCTTTTCAATCTATCCCAGGTGTGTTTGTTTGATATGATTCATGCCTGGGTAACATACTGACCACTGCCTCGACATTATGCTGCCGATATTGTTGCACTATTGGTCGGAGGATGGCATTCACGTATCGTACAGCCGTTAAGGCGTCTTCCATGACCATCCCCGGGGTACGTCGGCCCCACATAATGCCACCCCAAAACAGCAGGGAACCTCCACCTTGCTGCTCTCGCTGGAAAGTGTGTCTAAGGCGTTCAGCTTGACCGCGTTGCCTCCAAACACATCTTCGACGATTGTCTGGTTGAAGGCATATACGACACTCATCGGTGAGGAGAACGTGATGTCAATCCTGAGCGGTCCATTCCGTATGATGTTGGGCTCATCTCTGCAGCACTGCATGGTGTCGTGGTTTCAAAGATGGACCTCGCCATGGACGTCAGGAGTGAAGTTGCGCTTCAAGCAGCCTACTGCGCACAGTTTGAGTCGTAACACGACGTCCTGTGGCTGCACGAAAAGCAGTATTCAGTATGGTGGTTTTGCTGTCAGGGTTCCTCCAAGCCATAATCCGTAGGTACCGGTCTCCACAGCAGTTGTAGCCCTTGGTTGGCCTGAGCGAGGCATGTCATCGACAGTTCCTGTCTCTCTGTATCTCCTCCACATCCGAACAACAATGCTTTGTTTCACTCCGAGACGCCTGGACACTTTCCTTGATGAGAGCCCTTCCCGGCACCAAATAACAATGCGATCGCGATCGAAACACGGCATTGACCGTCTAGGTACGGCTGAAGTACAGACAACACGAACCGTGTATCTCCTACCTGGTGGAACGACTAGAACTGATCGGCTGCCAGACCCCCTCCATCTAAATGGTTCACATGGCTCTGAGCACCATGGGACTCCACATCTGAGATCACCAGTCCCCTAGAACTTAAAACTACTTAAACCCAACTAACCTAAGGACATCACACACATCCATGCCCGAGGCAGGATTCTAACCTGCGACCGTAGCGGTCTCGCGGCTCCAGACTGTAGCTCCTAGAACAGCACAGCCACTCCGGCCGGCATTTTTTTTCCCCTCAGTTTTCAACGTCTTGCACCGTTTTGCATTGCGTATCGTGCCTTGATTTATCTTCAGTCTTGCTTCCATTATCAACCGTAGTCAGAATTGCCTCTCTCATGCCTTTAGGTTTCTTAAAGCCAAATTCATCACCATGTAACACATCTTCAATTTTACGTTCCATTATTCTATGCATTTTCCTATCAGCAACTTGGATGCATGAGCTGTAAGCTGATTATGCGGTAATTCTTAAACTTGTGGAGTCTTGGTTTCTTCGGAATTTTGTGGATGATGCCGTTCCGAAAATCTGATGGATCATCGCCAGTCTCATACAGTCTGCACACCAACGTGAATAGTCATTTGGTTGCCATTTTTTCCAATGATTTTAGAAATTCAGACGGTATGTTATCTATTCCTTCTGTCTAATTTGATTTCAAGTCTTCCAAACCTCGTTTCATTTCTGATTCTAATACTGGATCCTCTATCTCTTCTATATCGACTCTTGTTTCTTCCCCTATCACGTCATCAGACGTCTTCATCCTCATATAGGCCTTCAGTGTACTCTTTCCACCTATCCGCTTTCTCTCCTGCATTTGAAAGAGGAGTGCACATTGTACTCGTAATGCTACCATCCTTGCTTTTAACTATCACAGGCAAATGGACATCATTTACGCTCTGCTTCATACCTATCTTTTAGGAAGCTAACTTATTAATCACGAGCAAAGAACTCGCTTTTCATATTGTCTTATTACAGACAACGTTTTATTTGTTTTTAATTACATATTAACTGTATAATTTGTATACAGCACTAATATAGATAATAACTGTGATGACAGTGGTAGTTCATTATATCTGCCGTCGAGCAAGTTGACTTTTCTAAGCAAATATACTTTCCCCAAAAACAAACAAATTTGTCATTGTCACAAACTACTGTTATACGAACGACTACACTTATTCCAGATAATGTCATTATTTACTAATATCAAAATGTGAAAGTTTACAATTAATGCTCAACTGATTGACACCGGGAAAACTATTGTAAAACCACTGCTAAACTTACACCATCTGATCCAAACATGCCTTTTCATTTGATAAACAGACAGCCTTCTACTAAAATGGCTTTTGCAGGTACAAACCTTGAAAGAGAATGATTATGATTACCAATTTCCTTCTTTACTTATGGGCAATTGTATGTAGCCTTTCCACTGGAAGGTAAATCAGCTAACATTTTTGTATCTCTTAAAGAAATTGAAAAACAAAACGTACGTTCTTATGTCGAATACCATTTACACCGAGGTAATGTAAGGCTCTGTAAATAATTTTGTTCACAATTATATTCGTGAAAACGTGTATACAAAAATATATCATAAATATATGGTTATTAATTCAGGTCGTTCGGTTCATTTTCAGATATGTTTTCTCTTCTTTCCCACAATTAGCCTCATCGCAACGACTACATTTATTCCAAATAATATCATTTTTAAAATTATAAAAGTGCGAAAAATTCGCACTGACTCCTGGTTGTTAATATTTTGCATTACTAAGCCCTGGACAACTAAAATGAAATATAAATAGACGTTAGGAGTCCGCAGCAAACCGCTGGTCCCCTCTTATAATTAAGTAAGTATGTTTAAAATCGAAGGAAGTCACGTCCATACAACCTCCAATCTTAACGTACTTAGTAAATTACACTCCTGGAAATGGAAAAAAGGACATAGACACCGGTGTGTCAGACCCACCATACTTGCTCCGGACACTGCGAGAGGGCTGTACAAGCAATGGTCACACGCACGGCACAACGGACACACCAGGAATCGCGGTGTTGGCCGTCGAATGGCGCTAGCTGCGCAGCATTTGTGCACCGCCGCCGTCAGTGTCAGCCAGTTTGCCGTGGTATACGGAGCTCCATCGCAGTCTTTAACACTGGTAGCATGCCGCGACAGCGTGGATGTGAACCTTATGTGCAGTTGACGGACTTTGAGCGAGGGCGTATAGTGGGCACGTGGGAGGCCGGGTGGACATACCGCCGAATTGCTCAACACTTGGGGCGTGAGGTCTCCACAGTACATCGATGTTGTCGCCAGTCGTCGGCGGAAGGTGCACGTGCCCGTCGACCTGGGACCGGACCGCAGCGACGCACGGATGCACGCCAAGACCGTAGGACCCTACGCAGTGCCGTAGGGGACCGCACCGCCACTTCCCAGCAAATTAGGGACACTGTTGCTCCTGGGGTATCGGCGAGGACCATTCGCAACCGTCTCCATGAAGCTGGGCTACGGTCCCGCACACCGTTAGGCCGTCTTCCGCTCACGCCCCAACATCGTGCAGCCCGCCTCCAGTGGTGTCGCTACAGGCGTGAATGGAGGGACGAATGGAGACGTGTCGTCTTCAGCGATGAGAGTCGCTTCTGCCTTGGTGCCAATGATGGTCGTATGCGTGTTTGGCGCCGTGCAGGTGAGCGCCACAATCAGGACTGCATACGACTGAGGCACACAGGGCCAACACCCGGCATCATGGTGTGGGGAGCGATCTCCTACACTGGCCGTACACCTCTGGTGATCGTCGACGGGACACTGAATAGTGCATGGTACATCCAAACCGTCATCGAACCCATCGTTCTACCATTCCTAGACCGGCAAGGGAACTTGCTGTTCCAACAGGACAATGCACGTCCGCATGTATCCCGTGCCACCCATGTGCTCTAGAAGGTGTAAGTCAACTACGCTGGCCAGCAAGATCTCCGGATCTGTCCCCCATTGATCATGTTTGGGACTGGATGAAGCGTCGTCTCACGCGGTCTGCACGTCCAGCACGAACGCTGGTCCAACTGAGGCGCCAGGTGGAAATGGCATGGCAAGCCGTTCCACAGGACTACATCCAGCATCTCTACGATCGTCTCCATGGGAGAATAGCAGCCTGCATTGCTGCGAAAGGTGGACATACACTGTACTAGTGCCGACATTGTGCATGCTCTGTTGCCTGTGTCTATGTGCCTGTGGTTCTGTCAGTGTGATCATGTGATGTATCTGACCCCAGGAATGTGTCAATAAAGTTTCCCCTTCCTGGGACAATGAATTCACGGTGTTCTTATTTCAATTTCCAGGAGTGTAGTATAATTTTGTAACCAATTTTCGATTTGATGATGGCCTAATCTCTCACCGAATTAGGAACTCAGAAACAACGACACTGAAATGAAAGGTTAAAAAAGTTGTTTGGAAATGAAACGATTACAGAATTTCTGATGAAGTTCACTTCAGAGCGGTATTAAAGAGTCCAAGGAATCCCCAGCCATTAAGGCGAGTTTTTCTGTCAAAAATTACTGCAAGAAGTTGTCTGTTGGTGGGTTTTCTTAGAAACTGCATCCCATAGAATGAATACTAAACTGTTATTATACTGCAATAAATCTTCACGAATTTCTTGAAGCTTAAGATCACATGACATTATTATCCAATTTGTTTACGTTCCCAATACCATAGGACCAATTCTCACCACATATTATGTCGAGGGCACAGCGTGTGATGTAGGGGTAAATGTCGAACGACTGCCCGTCAGCTTTCGTCTTGAGTAAGTTTACGAAAACCTCGGCTTTCTCTGCGAATACTTCTACGAAATTGTCCAGGATGCTGAAGTGGAAGGCGGGCGTTATCATCTTGCGGTGAGAATGCCATTTCTTCCCTGAAAAGTTCACAAGTAGCATGAGAGAGTACTGCAGGCACTTGAAGCATCTTGACAACTGTATATCGCAGGAGTCTCACCTGTGCTGGTGAGCAGACCGTCCCCCAACCACGGATGCAGGAAACTGTAACTGTCTGCTTTAGTTATCAGTTCACTGCTCGTCATTATTTTCTGAAATATTCGGAAAACAGAACATTATGGCTATGTTTCAAGTTATGGCTTCAACTGAAGCAAATTGCTCAGTGGTTTTGTGAACAACCGCGTAGATTAAAACACCGAGTCCTAAATAGAATGGCAACAGGCTTAACATACGATTTAGATATTAGTTTGTCCCAGTAATGTTATTATGATTCTCTACTATTGGCCGGAAATGGGTTAGTTTCTAAACTGTTTACTTCTGGCGTTTTCAGGGTTAAAATACAGGAAGTGAAAGTTTGTTTGCAACTTCAGCAAAAATCAAATTGCAGTTACAAGAGTTGAAGCACATGAAACGGATGTAGTTGAAAGGGAGATGTATCTACTTTGTGAGGCTCCTGCCGGTTGCTCAGTTCTCTGATAATTATTCCTGACTTTTTCGACGATGGAGCGTTTCGTCTTTAGTATTATTTGATGAGCATCATTAAGTCTATTGTATCGATATGACGCAATTGATTTATTATGTGCTTCGTCGAATATAATTACTGAATTTTGATGGTAGTAACATCATGCCACGTCACTCGAATAATATTTCAACTTCGTGGAAATCTTTTATCGTGGACAACCTTCCGTAGATGCAGGTTACTATTCAATATTCTACCAACACCCGACCGTAAAATTTGGTGCACTTGTAAGAACG
This sequence comes from Schistocerca gregaria, assembly GCF_023897955.1. Classification (NCBI taxonomy): domain Eukaryota; kingdom Metazoa; phylum Arthropoda; class Insecta; order Orthoptera; family Acrididae; genus Schistocerca; species Schistocerca gregaria. The sequence continues at coordinate 344,021,121 of NC_064926.1, read as the reverse complement.
TTGTTTAGGTTTTTATGTAGGTAACACCACGCAGCGCTCTGTATGAAAATCACTGACTGTGCTGTGTGCAGTCTCTGGCTGATTGGAATTGGTGAAATATTCGCTATTGTAGTTGTAAGGTGTCAGGCAAATCCAACACCTTCCATGAAAACGCTGACATGATAAGCAAATCCAGTAGTATGTCACATAGCTCAGAATAAATCATGACATTAAATTAATCAAGGTAATACGAGTAACGAGTGAGCAAATGGAATACCACAGACTAACACAAGAATGCCTAAATGTATGTTGTATCTTCCTACCATGAGACCGACACAGTTCCGAGGGGAGAAACGAGAACAGAAGCCGAGAGCAAAACCGTGTTAAGTTAGAAGGCCGTACGATAAGGGACGGACTGGACACCCACGTCGCCAGCTAACCACTAGGGCACACCATCTGCAGTTTTAGCGTGAGACTTTTTTCCGTCTCTGTTACGTTAAGGACCACCCCCAGCCCATGTTAAAAGCCACAGCCCTCCAGAAAAACAGTATAGATCTTACAATAACACAAAAAGGGCCACTACCACCCGCAAGTTTTAGCGTGAGACTTTTTCGTGTCTCTGTTACATTAGGACCACCCCCCCCAGCCCATGTTAAAAGACAGAGCCCTCCAGAAGAACAGTACAGATCTTACGATAACGCTAAAAGGACCACACCAGCTGCAGGTTTTAGCGTGAGACTTTTTCGCGTCTCTGTTACGTTGCAAACTTTAAAAACATTGCCCCACCACGAAAAGTATAACGTTTCTCATTGGATAGACAGAATTTTTGTAGGCAGAGCTTAAGGTTAACATTGAGACCCTGATTGGTCAGATGAAAACAGAGCCAGATAGTTTTTTTAAACCAACTTCGGTAAATTGTAGTAAGGAGAAGTTAGGAAAGAGTTGCTTCCGAGATGGCAAGGTGAGCGGAGCTGTGCTGCCCGCCGCTGCCCTGACGCTGCCTAAATACCGACAAGGTAATGAACGCACGCGATGCCGCATTTTTGAGCGCTATATAAGGCTTCACTCAGAACTGCAGAAGTCTCATCTGTTACACCCCCTTTTTGCGTAATACTAGTGTCGATCGTTAATTAAAACTCATGGTGTTCACATTTGCCACTTGAAGTAAAAATCTGAAACGCGATAATTTTTCTGTTATATAGTTATTGAGAAGCCACATCAGCCACTGTAATTTACGACAAGTTAGATAAGTAATTAAAGATAATTGAGGGTCACTGTAGACCATGTTGATAGTTTTCTCTTTTGTGAAACTTAATTTAAACCTAGATTATAGACGTGATATGGCATAGGTCATCCTTTGATCTATTGTAGAAGTTGGAAACCCATTCAGGGAATATTCGTTCACATTTTTGTTGAACGCTGTTGGTTTCACCATCCTGTATTAAAACGTTTCCTTTTATCAATAGTGCAATTTATAAACGATGTTTTGTGAGTAGAATAATATTTCCAATGGTAAACGTAACTGCTTTTTTGAAGTTATTTTACCAGCTAACTAAAAATAGGAAAGCCTTGAACCCCTTCCACTAAATTTAGTTACTATTAAGATTCTTTTACAGGGAGTGCAGTGGAGCTGACGCTGAGATCATTAAGTATTTGGTTATATCATCGCTAGTCTCAGTGAACTCTCCTGAATTCTACATGTCAGGTGTTATCTGGCGTCGCCTTACCAGCAACAGGTCCCAGGTTCAAACTAGTTAATTCCCTAAAAAACACACTCAGAGCGTCGTTGCGCGAAAGTGGTGGGGAGACACGATATAGAACAAACAGACACCACCATGAATGTTTAGAAAATGGCGACCCTGCCAGGATGGTAAAATACCATGATTATATTTCGACCACATGCCTAACTAGGTCAGAAAATACCTGCTGAAAAATTTCCATAGTAAATTTTTTTTCTCAAGTTATACATAGTCGAAAACAGTAGCTGCAGCGATAAATAGTAAGAAAGTTTTCAACAAATAGTGAGTCATTGTAGCAGAAGCAAAGGCATAATTAAGTTATGAATTTTAATATTGTTAGAATTAAGTTTTCTCTCCAATGCAAGCGCGCAGGTGGCGGATACATCGTTGACAAGTTGGTTCTGACCCAACAAGTAAGTGAATTGTTTGTCAAGCCGTGTGAACAAAAAGTTTATGAAACGCGTGAGATCGTATGAGCGCATGTTGACGAGAAGTAGGGCGCGTGAATTCCTTTTAAAACAGGAAATAAGGGATTCGGAAAGATTAGCAATGGCAGATCGAGACCTTGACCGAATTGAGGTAGGGACCCAGCATGAAAATGGACAGAGAATAGAGGACAATACAACAGACGATGCAGTATCGCGAGAAATAGGACAGATAACGCACAATAACGAGGATAATGTACGCCAAGGCACAGAAAACCTAGGTCAGCATACGACAGAGGAGCAGGAAAGTAGTGAGACAGGTGATGAGGATTCTAGCTTGCGTCTTGAATACGTAGAATCCGTAGTACAAGTAATCAGAGCTCCCTCACCACAGAGTACAAGGAATGCGAGCAGAAACGTGTCACAGCACAGTTCAATGCAATCAATTGCAAACCAACAATTGGGCAAAAACACAGAGCGTAGGACGTCAGAAGAAAACGCAATAGGACCCACCAATCTGGCAGAATTATTACAATTAATTACTGAAACCATGACAGGCAAAATAAAGAAATTGCGAACCAAATTAAAATTCAGAATGCAGAAATGACGAAACAAAATGCAGAAACCACGAGACAAATGCGTACGATTAAAGAACAAAAAAAAATTTCAGTTACACCTAAGTCATATTGAAGACGAGGAGAAAGAATCTCAAGAAGTGATAGGAAACTTAATAACAGGTTACAATCAGTTGAGAACGGACATTGACAAGGTACAAACGGACGTACAAACATTGCGTAATGACACTGAGGACGAGATCAAAACATTACGTAACTACACCCACGGATAAGTCCAGAAACTAGAGAAACAGATAAACGTAATTACTAGACAAGCAGCAGGTAGAGCGCGTGAAATTGTTGAAAACAGTGTGTTACACAAACGTATCACAAAAGCAGCGCTGAAAAGATATGATAACCGCATATTCAAAATAGAAGCGCAAACGAAGCGACAATTTCAGAAATTGCGAGCAGAGTTGTTGCAAACCATTGAAGAGCGTAGTGAACAAGATCGAACAAGCACTGAGTCTGCAACCACATCCGTATCTGAAACAGCACCGGAAAAACAAACAATTAACGAAAATATTACGCATTTGAGATTCCAATCACAGGCGGAAAGTAACATACGTGATAACGGAAAGCCAGGTCGCGAAGAGTACAGTGCAATGCATTCAGCTACACGTTCACAACCGATAGAAGAAAATTATTGCGTACCACTCCAACGATACTACGCAAGGGTAGGCGAAAGTTACAGTGGACATTATCCAATGGATCTACCACAACCGGAAAAAACGACGGGAGAAATGATCAGAAACAAAAGTGGCGAAGAATCGCGAATTTCATATGGAACTATGACGAAGACGACAACGATCATTTCCTCACAGTCAGGAAATTTCAACACTTTCGAGAAGGAAACTCATTACATCCACGAACTTTTATTGATCAATTCCGAGTAGTATTACCGGAAGACTGGACGCTAGCTCACAAACTAAACTTTATATGTCCACACATGTCAGGAACAGTCGCAGAAACCATGCAGAATGTTGCAGCGACATGCCGATCGTACGAAGATTTCAGAGAGATGTTTCTCTCACGATACTGGTCCAGCGAAGCACGGAACAGAGTGCAGTACGAATTATTACAGAACCCATCTTTTTAAAGAGTCCCTTGAAATTTTTCGATGTAATGGCAAACAAAAATCAATGCTTAGATGTACCATTCAGTGACGTAGAGTCGATTAAATTATGCGCGATGAAGCTACCATTGAAATACCAGCAATCATTAGTAGGTCGCGGAGACAATGACGTCGAAGCATTTAAAGGTATTCTAAGGGAACTAGAGTTCATATTTTCGGAATATGACGCAAGAAAAGGACGAAGCGCACGTGAAAACGAAAGAAAAAAGCAGTGGAATCCACAAGACACAGTACAAAGAAACAATAATTACGAACCACGTGATAACTTCGCACCAAGAAACGACAATAGATTTCAACAAAGAACCGGATATGGATTTAGAAGAGAATATGGCAATAACTATAATTCACCCAGGAACGGCAACAACTATTACAGAGGGAATAACGACAACTGGAACGGGTACTGGAGAACCAATAGACCGACAAATTATGAACAAAGAAACCACTATCAACAAGCTGAACAAGAAAAGCGAATACAGATAGGAGAGGTGGAGGTAAAACCACCAAACCGCGATAAAGGTTCGAATTGACAGCTAAGTGCCCTTGCCAAAGAGAATGATGCACCGACACAGAACAATTGCAGCACCTTGAACAGTAAAAATCTTATCACGAGAAGAGAAAAAGGAAGAAACAAATCTGCAGGGACCAGATGAAAACGAAGACAAGAAGATAACAATATCGTGTTGGGACGAAATTAATTGGGAGAATACTGGCGAGGAAGATGAATTACCAGAGGCATGCACAACGAATGTAGGAGGAAAGGACGAAGTAATCAGTATTGCAGAGCTATTCGAGATGGAAACCAGGGAAAGCGAATTCAATGAGGATAATGCGCAGTCGACAGAAGTTGAAAATAAGTTACGAGTGGGCACACAACCCAATGTATATAATGAAGCAAGTTATGAAGCGATAATTAGAGCATTTAGATGCGATTATGTGGAAGTAGCGACGAAGAAGGAGAAGATAGACGAGGATGAGGAAAAAGTAGAGGACGCTGAAGAAAGAGTAAATGAAGGAAGAAAGAGAGAAGAGGAAATAAAAGAGAGAGAAGTAGTTGTCGAAGGTTACCCTACAGAAAGTTCGAATTCACAAGGGAAATTCCTAAAAAGACTCATGTATGATTCAGTGGAGGATTCGTTGATGCAAGAAGAAGAAGAAGAAAACCAACACTTTCAAATTCAACCAATTGTGAAGGCCATGGTAAAGCATATCCCAGTCAATATTGTAATTGATAGCGGAAGTGAACTGACTGCGATATCAGAAAATTTATTCGTGTAGTGTAATGCCAATGAGGAATTGCCAGTTCTGAAAACACATAAGATTAAAGTAAGAGGTCCTATTAGAAACAATGCTGCGGAAGTTACGAGACAAACAAGGTTAACTCTTTTTCGTGCAAAGGTCAAAAGATCGAAGCCAATTTCGTGATTATACCTAAACTAACTGTAGATTTGATTATAGATGTAGATTTTTTAAATGAGAGACGAGCGATAATAGATATGGGGAAAAGTAGTGTAACATTCGGGAATGTCACACTTCTCTTTGAGCAAAAGCTAAAATTAGAAGAAATACCAGTTATAAACAAACAATTAAGAATGACACGAGATAAAGAGGATGATGAATTAGAATGGTATGCACAAAAGAAGTAATCGCCTCAACTCATGTTAGAAGTCCATAAAGAAATCGACGAAAAATTGCAAGAAGTTCAAGATATTTCGGAACACAGTAAAAGAGAATAAGAGGGTATTTTACGAGATAAAGCACAGGTATTTTTACCTAAGGCTGGCAGTATTAAAAACTTTCAGTAAAAGTTTGAAGATTAATTTTATTAATGGTAAATAATCAGCACAATATTTCAAGATTATGTTGCAGATAAGATCGTCAGGAGAAAGAAGAATGAAGAGAGAAGAAGGTGAGAAAAAGAAAGCAGTTTCAATAACAACACCAATAGTACCATAGATTAAGATGAAGGGATAAAGCGTAGATAGTCTAACAGCATGAAATACTAAAATGCTATACACCATGACACTACACAGAAATAAAAAAACGAATTTGAGGATTCTTGAGTAGATGTTAAGACTCCAAATATATTAGAATTGTAATATGGAAAGGGCGCCGATTTTTTGTAAAGCATTTTAAGAAAGCGCAAAACAATTTACCTACTAAACATATGTTAGACGATTATAAGTAAAACTTTTTGTAAGAACCATTGTAAAAACTCCAACAAAGACCAGATGCAACGACCCTCAATTTGCAACACGAGAAGTATTAAGAAAGATAAGAACGTAATTAGCAAGACACCAGGACAGCGAGACCAACAGAAGGCCCTTGTAGCTGAAATGGGCTGCTGTATATCTGCCAAGCGGAACCATAGAGTTCCTGAGCCCTGTAGCGACGGGACGCCGAACGACAGGACGCCGAACGATGGGACGCTGAACGTCAGAAGGGTGCACGGACAGACAAGCAGACACCTGACTTCCGCCGTTCATAAACCCCGGGGCGCCCCCAACTCAGCGGAGCGAGCAAAAAACGGCCCGACGAGAAGACCACTTGGGCAAGCCACCACTGGCAAAAAATATGCGTAAAAGTCACACTACTGCTATTAAACACCACGCTGAAGCACGAAACTGAAGAAAACTTCCACAAAGTAAAAATTACACGCCCAAACAATTTATCAAACTGTTACTAGGAGGAGAAGTTCAAAGCGACTAGTTATCAATAAACATTTCCATGTCCTGCCCAGAGGAGAACCAAGAAGCGAGTAAGAAGCAGAGAAAAAGCAAGAAGAACAGAAGTTGAAGATTCACAAGATGGAGACCAAGAAAGAAGATGGGTGAAGAATAGACAACATACCTTCCCAAATCCCTATCCTATGGTAAACTAGTCGTCTGCGAAGTATTACAACGAAGAACGACCGCATTTAGCGACACATAACGATGACTTTCACGCATACAAAGCCAGTAAACCAAGAGATTCTGCACTCACAGCTCCATTCCATTATGGGACCCCCACAACAGCAACACACACTTGCAAAGCCAACAAGGAACGACGAACGAAGCTGTACATCAGATACTTGCCCACATCCATCTCGCTCAAGTCCATCACCTTCGTGCAAAAACATTCGCCAACATCATGCTTGAACATTCATAGGATTGTGTGAATGTGTGAAATCAAAATTATGTGATGTAGGAATTGTGCAAAAGAAACGTGTGAAAAACTAAATAAGTTAAGCACACAAGACAGCTAATAAACTACAAAATGACAGTCATTGACTATGGACTTAAGTAAAAAAATAGACTATCGATAAAAATAACTCATTAGTTCTGATATGAAAATAAGGAAACAATATGCCACTTGTTTTCTCCTCATAAAAATAGAACAATAACTATATTTTACTTACTTTCTCCTTATAAAAACAAAGAATAAAAAATTATCTTGTTGGATGTTTTCCCTTTTTTTAAAACATTTGTACTATTTGTTAGGATAATATTTCAGTACTTGTGTATGTATATTTCTTCTCAAAGCAATTCTTGGAAATAATTCTTATTTGTTAGTGAAACAATGTTGAAATGAGTGTCTAGAAACAAAAACATTTTACTTGTACGTGATATTTAGAAAATGTGTTAGGAATAGATTTTACTTAATTACTACATTTATAAAAACAATATTTCTAACAAAATCGATGTGAAAGACTCCTCACTTTCGATAACAAACTTCTTAAAAAACAAACTACACACTTAAATAAGGAAAGAAAATAATTAAAAATTAATAATAGGATAAAAATATTCTTGTTCTGTCATTTTTAATTATAATGTGAAACCATATAAAAATATAAATTAGCAAAACAAACTAGCATAGAACAGAATAACGTGGCTGAACAATAAGCAACAATATTTGGAAAAATTAGAAAATTTTTGACTTACTTAGACAACGATTCAATCATTGCCTAAATTCAGTGCAAAAATTAAGTTCGAAGGGTGGTGATATGTAAGGTGTCATTCAAATCCAACACCTTCCATGAAAACCCTGACATGATAAGCAAATCCAGTAGTATGTCACATAGCTCAGAATAAATCATGACATTACATTAACCAAATTAATACGAGTAACGAGTGAGCAAATGAAATACCACAGACTAACACAAGAATGCCTAAATGCATGTCGTATCTTCCCACCATGAAACCGACACAGTTCCGAGGGGAGAAACGAGAACAGAAGCCGAGAGCAGAACTGTGTTAAGCTAGAAGACTGTACGATAAGGGACGGACGGGACACCCACGTCGCTAGCTAACCACTAGGGCACACCACCCGCAGTTTTAGCATGAGACTTTTTTGCGTCTCTGTTACGTTAAGGACCACCCCCAGCCCATGTTAAAAGCTACAGACCTCCAGAAAGACAGTATAGATCTTACGATAACACAAAAAGGGCCACTACCACCCGCAAGTTTTAGCGTGAGACTTTTTCGTGTCTCTGTTACATTAGGACCAACCCCCAGCCCATGTTAAAAGATAGAGCCCTCCAGAAGAACAGTATATAGATCTTACGATAACTTTAAAAACATTGCCCCACCACGAAAAGTATAACGTTTCTTATTGGACAGACAGAATTTTTTTAGGCGGAGCTTAAGGTTAACATTGAGACCCTGATTGGTCAGATGAAAACACAGCCAGATAGTTTTTTTAAACAAACTTCGGTAAATTGTAGTAAGGAGAAGTTAGGAAAGAGTTGCTTCCGAGATGGCGAGGTGAGCGGAGCTGTGCTGCCCGCCGCTGCCCTGACGCTGCCTAAATACCGACAAGGTAATGAACGCACGCGATGCCGCATTTTTGAGCGCATAAGGCTTCACTCAGAACTGCAGAAGTCTCATCTGTTACACCCCCTTTTTGCGTAATACTAGTGTCGATCGTTAATTAAAACTCATGGTGTTCACATTTGCCACTTGAAGTAAAAATCTGAAACGCGATAATTTTTCTGTTATATTTTTGTTGAACGCAGTTGGTTTTTACTATCCTGTATTAAAACATTTCCTTTTATCAATAGTGCAATTTATAAACGATGTTTTGTGAGTAGAATAATTTTCCAATGGTAAACAGCAAAGGTGAAGCTAGAAAAAGGGATTAAACTTGAAGATGGAGAAGTAAAATTTTCACGATTGCCGAAGACACTGTAATACCGTCCGAGACGCTGAGGAATCAGGAAGATCAACTGAACGATAACGATAGACATTTGTAAAAAGGCTATAAAGCGAATATCAATAAAAGTAAAAGAAGAGCCTTTTAATATTTAGTTGTGCATTGAGGGGAAATGAAAATAGTAGGACTGAAAGCAGTAGAACAGTTTAGTTTTTTGGGCGACCAAATAACTGATTTCGGAGGAACTAAAGAGAAAATAAAACACAGACCAGCAATAAGAAAAAAACTTTTCTGGAAAACAGAATTACGTTAACATCGCGTATAAAAGTGGGTTTACATAAATCTTTTGCAAGAGCGTTTTGAGTGCAACCTTATATGGGACTGAAATATGGAGAGTACAGACATGATAAGCAGCGAATCTTCTGGAATGTAGTCTTACAGGAGAGTGCTGAGCTGAAGACTAGTAGCATAGATTTACTAACGAAAATGTACTGTAGCAGGAAATAATAAAGGAAGGGATAGGCGAGACGACCTGAGGCAGCACAGAACAGTTACAGGAAATGGAGGTTTTGTTATCTGATTTCTTACGCTACTGCAGTCACGTTACTGAGGTATAAACCATTTTGTGCATTTCAAACATTTGCCACTTTCGAATACATTTGGTTTTTGCTCTTATGACTCTTTGCCATTGCAATACACCAGCTTGGTTTTACCAGCATCAGATTCGACAACTGGTTGTTTCGTTATTTTACTTTTATGGACACCTGTATCAAAACTCCTCTGCGTCAGGGATGTGACACTTTGTCTCAGCACGTAACCGTAACCACTATTTGCTTTTCGCCTGTCTCTGTCTTTTGCAGCGCTCCTTACCTCAAGTTGGTCTGGTTTGCTGAGGTGGACTGGATTCTGTAGCACTACTTACCTCAAGATGCTCTGGTTTGCTTATGTGGACTTCAGGTTTAGGACCAATCCATGTTCGATGTATGGGCCAGTACTTCTTGGTTTGTTCGTCCGCGAAAGCAATTAGATCTATAACAAAAATTCGCACGGTCCTGGGATGAAGTCATTTTTTAACTTGTTCAGAAAAGAATCACATATGCTCTAGAAGATTGTATTTTTGTAACCAGTTTTTCACTCTATTCCTTGTACAGACTGAACATTAACCAACCGACAAACTGCAGGGAGGAATTCCTGACTGTAAATGGACGCTTGATCACGTAAGCGCCCAAAACTGACTTAAAATGTTTTGTGATGTGGTTGGTTTCTGTGAGGGTACTTATTTTGGTACAGCCGTGCTGTCTCTCGACCGATTCCATCTGCTTGGCAGTACACAAACACCATCTCGGCTTGTTTCCCAACACCAGATCTTTCTACTGCTTACAGTAGCTGCGTCAATTGCACAGTCTGAAATACACAAGGAACCCAAGGCACGTGGTCAGAGGAACTTTCATTCGTCAGCGCCATCTAGCTGCAACTTCTGTTCACTGGACCTTTTTTCCTCCATTTCCAGTCAGGAATCTGTCCCTGAAAGTTGTCGGATTTATTAGTCTTCCCCCTACATATGTGAATGACTTTCCACTTAACATGCAACAGGCAGAACAGGTACTTATTGCAAATGATACTAGGATTATAATAAATTCCTTCAGAGAGAAGGCAACAGCTGCATTATACTGTGTAAAAAAGAGAAAAAAAGGAGACGTATCACGAAGGAATTACTCGAATGTGGCGGAAATGGGTAGATGTATTGCACATGTACAGAAAAACGATGATTATTATTTCTAAAAAACTCGAGGATTTATTCAAGAGACGTAGCTTCACAAATTGAGCAAGTTAATAACTTGTTGATTCACATCTGGTCCTTATAAACATGTACATCTACATCCATACTCCGCAAGCCACCCGATGGTGTGTGGCGGAGGGTACTTTGAGTACCTCTATCGGTTCTCCCTTCTGTTCCAGTCTCGTATTGTTCGTGGAAAGAGAGATTCTCGGTATGTCTCCCTGTGGGCTCTAATCTCTCTGATTTTATCCCCATGTTCTCTTCGCGAAATATACGTAGGAGGGAACAATACACTGCTTGACTCCTCGCTGAAGGTATGTTCTCGAAACATCAACAGATGCACGTACCGAGCTACTGAGCGTCTCTCTTACAGAGTTTTTCACCGACGTTTATCTATCATCTCCGTAACGCTTTCGCGATTACTAAATGATCCTATAACGAAGCACGCTGCTCTCCGTTAGATCTTCTCCATCTCTTCTATCAACCCTATCTGGTACGGATCCCACACTGGTAAGCAATATTCAAGCTGTGGGCTCTCCGTTAGATCTTCTCTATCTCTTCTATCAACCCTGTCTGATACGGATCCCACACTGGTGAGCAATATTCAAGCAGTGGGCGAACAAGTGTACTATAACCTACTTCCTTTGCTATCGGATTGCATTTCCTTAGGATTCTTCCAATGAATCTCAGTCTGGCATCTGCTTTACCGACGATCCACTTTATATGATAATTCCATTTTAAATCACTCCTAATGCCTACTCCCAGATAATTGATGGAATTAACTGCTTCCAGTTGCTGACCTGCCATATTGTAGCTAAATGATAAAGGATCTATCTTTCTATGTATTCGCAGCACATTACACGTGTCTACACTGAGATTCAAATGCCATTCCCTGCACCATGCGTCAATTCGTTGCAGATCCTCCTGCATTTCAGTACAATTTCCCATTGTTACAACCTCTCGATATACCACAGCATCATCAGCAAAGAGCCTCAGTGAACTTCCGAAGTTATCCACGATGTCATTTATGTACATTGTGAATAGCAACGGTCCTACGACACTCCCCTGCGGCACACCTGAAATCACTCTTACTTCGGAAGACTTCGCTCCATTGAGAATGACATGCTGCGTTCTATTATCTAGGAACTTTTCAATCCAATCACACAATTGGTCTGATAGTCCATATTCTATTACTTTGTTCATTAAACGACTGTGGAAACTGTATCGAACGCCTTGCGGAAGTCAAGAAACACGGCATCTACCTGGCAACCCGAGTCTGTGAACCTTTGAGTCTCGTGGACGAATAGCGCTAGCTGGGTTTCACACTATCGTCTTTTTCGAAACCCATGCTGATTCCTACAGAGTAGATTTCTAGTCTCCAGAAAAGTCATTATACTCGAACATAACGAGCAGTTATTCGGCTTGCCATTGACTGATAGATTTGTTAACGGTCATCCTGACGAATCAAATTCTTTGTAATTGGAGCCTTAGGATGTCAAAACCCTCGACGGTTGAAGGGCCCTGCCCGTAATGGTCCAAACATTCTCAATTTAGGAGAGATCCGGTGAACATGTTGGGCTAGGTAGGCTTTGAATAGCTCGAAGACAAGCAGTAGAAATTCTAGCCAAGTGCAGGCGGGCATTGACTTGCTGATAATGACTTTCCACTAAGGGCAACGGAACGGGGCGTAGAATATAGCCGACGTACCGCTGTACTGTAAGGGTGCCTCAGATGACAGCTTAAAGGGTCCTGCCCTGAAAGGAAGTGACATCACAGACGATCAGACCTGGTTGTTGATGCTGTAAGGTAGGCGGCCGTAAACAGCTGTTAAGTGATGATTTATTATGACCGGTTTCGCTGCGGTAAGGAAGCATCTTCAGGTGGTTAGTAGTGCCACATAGACTAGCACACGGAGACATCCCCAGCTTTGGTAGTCACATAATCCAACCCCATGAAGAGGGAAAGTCGTCAACAAATGATAACAGGCAGAACACTGGGCCCAATAGCGTAGAGGATGAGGCACCCGAGTCAGCTGTCGCGAGGTAAAGCACTGGTGAATGCCCGTATTATAAGGCGGTATTATTTCTGTAGATAACAGATTTTTCTAGTTTTTGCTTCTCCGTTCCTTCGTATGTCGTTAGCTCAGCTGTGAATTATTTTTCATTTTTAGCAACCGAATTCTCAAGTTCACTTTCATCAAATGTCTCACATATACAACATACTCATATAATTCACGACAACTAATTTCGCATAAAAATTGATTTACTTAACATGAAATCGATAATTTTAAAGAACACTGCCTTGACAAAAGTAGAGCGTAGATTTGCACTCCCCGTTTCAAATGCTCTCGTTGAGTATACGTAATAATAAAACGCTATTCAATTTATATTTTGGCAATTTACTATTAAATTGAGTTTTTATATACTCTGCCATATGTACCCTCATATCAACCCGGTTCAATGAACTCTTTTTTCTTTCAGCAGTCTTCTGACTGGTTGGATCCATCCCGCCACGAATTCCTCTCCTCTGACACCCTCTTCATCTCATAGTAGCACTTGCAACCTACATCCTCAATTATCTGATGGATGGATTCTTATCTATGTCTTACTCGACAGTTTTTGCCCTCTGTAGCTCCATCTACTACCATGGAACTCGTTCCCTGATGTCTTTACAGCTGCCCTGTCATCCTGTCCCTTCTCTGTGTCAGTGTTTGCGACATATATCTTTTCTCTCCGATTCTGCGCACAACCTCCTCATTCCTCACATCAGTCTACCTAATATTCAACATTCGTCTGTAGCACCACATCTCAAACGCTTCCATTATCTTTTTTTCTGGTGTTCCCACAGTCCATGATTCACTACCATTTAATGCTGTTCTACAAACATACATTCTCAGAAATTTCTTCTTACCTATTTTTGACACTAGTAGACTTCTCTTGGTCAGGAATTTCCTATTTGCCAGTGCTAGTCTGTTTTTAATGTCCTCCTTGCTCAGTCCGCCACTGGTTATTTTACTGCTCAGGTAGTTGAATTCATTAATTTCATCTACTTCGTGACCATCAATCCTCATCTTGAAGTTTCTCGCTGTTCTCATTCCGGCTACTACTCATACCTTTCATCTTTCTTCGATTTACTCTCAATCCATATTCTGTTATCATTAAACTGTTCATTCCATTCAGCAAATCATATGTAAGTAGGCTGTTTAGGTTTTTATGTTGGTAACACCAAGTAGCGCTCTGTATGAAAATCACTGACCGTGCTGTGTGCAGTCTCTGGCTGGTTTGCGTTGTTGAAATATTTGCTATTGTACTGTTGGGCAGTTGGATGTGAACAGCGTGTAGCGCTGTTCAGTTGGAGGTGAGCCGCCAGCAGTGGTGGATGTGGGGAGAGAGATCGCAGAATTTTGAGAGCGGACGATCTGGACGTGTGTCCATCAGAAAGAGTAAATTTGTAAGACTGGATACCATGGACTGATATATATGCTCACTTTTGAACATTATTAAGGTAAATACATTGTATGTTCTCTATCAAAATCTTTCATTTGCTAATTATACATATCAGTAGTTAGTGCCTTCAGTAGTTAGAATCCTTTATTTAGCTGGCAATATTGGCGCTCTATGTATTGCAGTAGTTCGAGTAACGAAGATTTTTGTGATGTAAGTGATTCATGAAGGGTATAGGTTATTCTAAGTCAGAGCCATTCTTTTGTAGGGATTATTAAAAGTCAGAGTGCGTTGCGCTAAAAATATTGTGTGTCAGTTTAGTGTTGATCAGAATAAGTCAAGAGAGAAATGTGTGAGTATGTTCAGTTCTGCTCAGCTGTTTGAAAATCAAATAACGTAAGAGGTTTATCAGCACAGTAGTTCATTAATTTTGCTTAGGGAATGTTTCACATATAACGATTCTTCACTTTCACTCAGGACAGCAATGTCATGAGTGAATCGTAGCATGGATATTCTTTCACCTTGACATTTTATTCCACTCCTGACCCTTTCACTTACACACATCAAAAAAGTTTTGCATCGCCTTCATTCCAAGAGTTCCGTACCTTGTACAGAAAACTGAAATAGAGATCAACATAAAAATCATTTCTGCCCTTTTTATTGCTCATGAAAACCACACATTGCATGTTATACCGCCATACAGCGTGACCGTCAGAGGTGGTGGTCCAGATTGCTGTACACACCGGTAACTCTAATAGCCAGTAGCATGTCCTCCTGCCTGTATTCGCCGTGGCGCACTATCCACAAGTTCATCAAGGCATTGTTACTCAAGATCTTCCTATCCAGTCGTCCACGGCGTAGATCCCTCAGAGTGGGTGGTGGATCACATCGCCCATAAACAGCCCTTTTTAATCTATTCCAGGTATATTCAATACGGTTCATGTCTGGAGAACATGCTGGCTGCTCTAGTCAAGCGATGTCGTTACCCTGAAAGAAGTCATTCTCAAGATGTGCACGATGGGGGCGCGTATTGTCTTCCATGAAGACGAATGCCTCGCCAATAAGTTGTCTATATGGTTGCACTATCGGTCGGAGGATAGCATTCACGTATCGTACAGCCGTTACGCCGCCTTCCATGACCACTAGCGGAGTACGTCGGCCTCACATACTGCCACTCCAAAACAGCAGCGAACCTCCACCTTGCTACACTCGCTGGACAGTGTGTTTAAGGAATTCAACCTGACCGGGTTGCTTCCAAACACGTCTCCGTCGATTGTCTCGGTGAAGGCTTATACGACACTCATCGGTGAACAAAACATGCTTGTCATTCCTTAGCGGTCCATTCGGCATGTTGTTTGGTCCATCTGTACCGCGCTGCATGGTGTCTTGGTTGCAAAGATGGACCTAGCCATGGACATCGGGAGTGAAGTTGCGCATCGTCGAGACTGTTGCTCACAGTTTGAGTCGTAACACGGCGTCCTGTGGCTGCACGAAAAGGATTACTCAACATGGTGGCGCTGCTGTCAGTGTTCCTTCGAGCCATAATCCTTAGGTAGCGGTCATCCACTGCACTAATAGCCCTTGAGCGGCCTGCGCGAGGTATGTCTTAGACAGTTCTTGTCTCTCTGTATCTCCTCCATGTCTGAAATACATCGCTTTGGTTCACACCGAGACGCCTGGGCACTTCCCTTGTTGAGAGCCCTTCCTGGCACAAAATAACAATGCTGACGCGATAGAACCACGGTATTTACCGCCTAGACGTGGTTGAACTACAGACAACACGAGTCGTGTACCTCCTTCCTGATGGAATGACTGGAACTGATCGGCTGTCGGACCCCCTCCGTCTAATAGGCGCTGCTCGTGCATGGTTGTTTACATCTTTGGGCGGGTTTAGTGACATCTCTGAACAGTCAAAGGGACTGTGTCTGTGATACAATATCCACAGTCAACATCTGTCTTCAGGAGTTCTGGGAACCGGGGTAATGTAAAACTTTTTTTGATGTGTGTATTTCCATCATTGCTTTTTCTCTGTACAGACTGAATAGTAAGAATGAAATACTACATCCTTGTCTTACACACCTTTTTATCCGAGAACTACGTTCTTCGTCCACTTATAATTCTCTCTTGGCTCTTGTACATATTGAATATTATTCGTCTCTCCCTAAAGCGTTCCCCTACATTTCACAGAATCTCGCATATCTTGCAGAGTTTTACAATGCCGAACACTTTCTTTAGGTCGACAGATCCTATGAACATATCTTGATTTTTCTGTAGTCTTGCTTCTATTATCTACCGCAACTTAAAAATTGTCTCTCTGGTGCCTTTACCTTTCCTAAGCCGAACCGATCGTCAGATAATTCGTCCTCGATTTTCTTTTCCATTCTTCTGTATACTATTCTTGTCAGCAATTGGGACACATGAGCCGTTAATCTGATTGTTCTATGATTCTCGCATTTTTCAGCTCTTGCAGTCTTTGGAATGGTGTGGACGATATTTTTCCCAAAAATCAGACGACATGTCGCCAGACTAATAGATTCTACACACCATCGTGAACAGTCATTTCGATGCCACTTACCCAGTGATTTTAGAAATTGGATGGAATGTTTTCTAATCCTGCTTAAGTTCTCCAAAGCTCTCTTCTGATTCTAATACTGGACCCCTATCTGTTCTACATCGACTCCTGTTTCATCTTTTATCACAGAAAACGAATCCTACCCCCTCATAGAGACCTTCAGTGTACTCTTTCCACCTATTCGCTCTCTTCTCTGCATTTAACCGTGGAATTCCCCTTGCACTCTTTATGTTAATAGCCTTGCTTTTAATTTCACCGAGCCATTCCTTCCGACCATCATTTGTTTTTAATTTATTCACATTTTTCATGCAGCCATTTCGTCTTAGCTTCCGTGCATTTGCTATTTATTTCATTCCTATGCGACTTGGATTTTTCTATTCATGAATTTCCCTGAATATTTTTTTTAGTTTCTGCTTTCATCGATCAACTGAAGTATACCTTCTGTTACTCATGGTTTCTTCGCAGTAACATTCTATGTACCATGTTTTTCTTTCCTACTTCTGTGACTTCCGTTTTTAGGGACGTCCATTCCTGTTAAACTGTACTGCTCTCTAAACTATTCTTTACTGTAGCATCAATTGCCTTACGCAACCTCAAGCGTATCTCGTCATTCTTTAGTGCTTCGGTACCCTTCTTGTTTGCGTACTGATTCTTCCTGACTAATGTCTTAAACTTCAACCTACTCTTCATCCTTGCTACATTGTGATCTGAGTCTATATCTTCTCTTGGGTACGCACTACAATCCAGTAGCTGATTTCGGAATCTCTGTCTAACCTCCAGTATCATCCGGGCTATTTCAAGTATACCTTCTTCTCTTGTGATTCTTGAACAGAGTATTCGCTATTACTAGCTAAAATTTATTACAGAACTCAACTAGTCCGTCTCCTCTCTTATTCCTTGTCCCAAGCCCATTTTCTCCTGTAACCTTTTCTTGTACTCCTTCCTCTACTACTGCATTCCGGTCCCCCGTGACTATAAGATTATCATCTCCCTTTACATACTGTGATACCCTTTCAGTATCCTCATGTACATTCTCTGTTTCTCTAACTTCAATTTGCGACGTCGGCATGTATACGCGAACTGTCGTTGTCGGTGTTGATTTGCCATCGATTCTGTTAAGAACAACCCTATCGCATAACTGTTCACAGTAACGCACTCACTGCCCTACCTTCCTATTCATAACGAATCCTACTCCCGTTACACCACTTTCCGCTGCTGTTGATATTACCTTGTACTCGTCTGACGAGACATCCTTGTTTTCTTTCCATTTCACTTCACTGACCCCTACTATATCTAGACTAAGCCGTTGCATTTCTCTTTCCAGATTTTCTAGTTACCCTACAACGTTCCAGCTTCTGACATTCCACTCCCCAACTCGTAGAACGTTATCCTTTCGTTAGTTATTCAGCCTTTTTTTTTCATGGTCACCTCCCACTTTGCAGTCCGTTCCCGGAAATCCGAATTGGGAACTCAACTGTTCAAATGGATCAAATGTCTCTGAGCACTATGGGACTCAACATCTGAGGTCATCAGTCGCCTACAACTTAGAACTACTTAAACCTAACTAACCTAAGGACATCACACACGTCCATGCCCGAGGCAGTATTCGAACCTGCGACCGTAGCGGTCGCGCGGTTCCAGACTGAAGCGCCTAGAACCGCTCGGCCACACCGTCCGGCGACTCGGCTGTAATCTTTTGCGAATGGAGAGATCATCATTACACTTCGCATCCTCATACCGTTTATCACTGCTAATACTTCCGCCCTTAGGGGAAGTTTCCCAGTGTGCCCTTTGTCCACTCCTCCGCAGTTTTCGACAAAGCCATTGGCTGAATGTGGGTAAATTCTTATGCCCGAAGACTTCGTCCCTCATTGCTGATGATTTTTATTCAAAATTTAAGCGGTGGAGGTGCTCGAACCCGGGACCGAGGACGATTGATTATCGATCAAAGATGCTGCCGCTTGTCCATGGGTGTAAAGATACTAAAATGCCGAAACAAAAATTTAACGGCTTATCGGAAAACATACTTCAAGTGATAAAATAATCTGTGCATATGTCCATTTCTTGAGGCAGCATTCTCATACAACAAGCTAACAAGAGCTCTGATTGAAGATTTTGACAAGGCACTGAAAGACTTAACGGAAAACAAGGCCCCGGTAGTAGACAACATTCCGTTAGAACTACTGGTAGCCTTGGAAGAGCCAGCCATGACAAAACTCTTCCATCTGGTGAGCAAAATGTGTGAGAATGGCGAAATACCCTCAGGCTTCAATAATAATATAATAATTCCAATTAAAAAAGCAGTTGCTGCCGGATATGAAAATTACCGAACAATCAGTTTAAAAGCCACGGTTACAAAATATTAGCAGGAATTCTTTACAGAAGAATAGAAAAACGGCTAAAGGTGACTTCGCCTTCGCGGAAGATCAGTTTCGTTTCCTGAGAAATGTAGAAGCACACGAAGCAATAGTGACTCTCATAGGAGATAGGTTGAGGAAAGGCAAGCCTATGTTTATAGTATTTGTAGGCTTAGAGAAAGCTTTTGACAATGTTAGTTGGAATATTCTCTTTGAATTTCTTAGGTTAGCAGGCTTAAAATAAAGGGTGAGCAAAGCTATTTACACCTTGTACAGAAACCAGATTACATTTGTAAGAGTCGATGGGCACGAAAGGCAAGCAGTGATCGAGAAGGGAATGAGAGAATATCGTGGTCTATCCCCCGAAGTCATTCAGTCTGTACACTGAGCGAGCAGCAAAGGAAGCAAATGAAAAATTTGGAGTACGAATTAAGGTGCAGAGAGCATAAATAAAAACTTTGAGGTTTGCTGATGACGTAATTCTTTCAGAGGTAGCAAAGAAGTTGGAAGAGCAGTTGAACAGAATGGACAGTATCTTGAAAGGAGGACATAGCAAAATGAGAACAATAGAAAGTAGTCGAATTAAATCAAGTGGTACTGAAGGAATTTAATTAGGAAATGAGAAACTTGTAGAACAAAATTAGTTTTGTTGTTTGGGCAGCAAAATAATTGGTGATGGCCGAATTAGAATGTATGTAAAATGTTGACTGGCCACGGCAAGAAAAGAGTTTCTGAGGAGAGAAATTTGTTAACATCGAGTACAGATTTAAGCGTCAGAAACTCTTTTCTAAAAGTATTTGCGTGGAGCATAGCCACGCATAAA
Organism: Schistocerca gregaria; assembly: GCF_023897955.1. Classification (NCBI taxonomy): domain Eukaryota; kingdom Metazoa; phylum Arthropoda; class Insecta; order Orthoptera; family Acrididae; genus Schistocerca; species Schistocerca gregaria. The sequence continues at coordinate 344,001,127 of NC_064926.1, read as the reverse complement.
ATTGGAACATAGACGATAAACAGTTTAGATGAAAAGAAAATAGAAGCTTTTGAAATCTGCTGTACAGAAGAATGCTGAGGATTAGATGGGTAGATAACGTAACTAATGAGAAGGTACTGAATAAAATTTAGGAGAAAAGAAATTTGTGGCACGACATGACTAGCAGAAGGAATCGGTTCGTAGGACAGATTCCGGGACGTCAAAGGATCGCCAGCGTAGTACTGGAGGGAAGCGTGGGGTATAAAAACCTTACAAGGAGACCAAGAGATGAATACAGTAAGCAGATTCAAAATGATGTAGGTTGCAGTAGCTACTCGGAAGGGAAGAGGTTAGCACAAAATAGATTAGCTTGGAGAGTCGCATCAAACCAGTTTTCGGACTGAAGACAACAGCTACAACAACACCGCAAATGGACGTCCACTGAGTGATGAATCAGATGAATCAAGTTTTATACTCGATCGGTCAGATGGCCATTGGCGCGTACCACGTGTAACATGTGAAAGAAAACACCCTGCCACCCTGCAACAGTTATGGCCCAGGGGATGTTTTCGTGGAATTCCCTGGGTGATCTCGTTATTCTGGAAGACACAATGGATTAACACAAGTGTGAATCCATCCTGTGGTGTCTTGTACACCAGTGTATGCAGTTCGTTTTTCGTTAGGACAAGGTAACGTGTCACATAGCTCACAGTGGACGTGCCTGGTCCGAAGCGCTCCAGCAAGAGTTTACCGCATTGCACTGGACACCAAACTACCCGGATTGAAACACAATCCGGACTCAGCGGGACAACCTAGATCGGGTTGTTTGCGTCGTTTGATTGTACTGTGTACATTTTATTCTGCATAGGAACACAGTCGCTGCACTGACGCCTCCGTCAACTTGTTCAACAGTGTGTTTTGATGTCTTTTTCCATGACAGTATTCTAGCTGCACGTTGTTCTGGAAGTCAGGTACTCAGCAGTCAGTTGTGAGGTTGATTTGTTTATAACTGCTGGTTGCAGTACATCACTCGCAATTCATATTAGAATGTTAACAACTTAAATAGATGATGCTGGTTGTGTGTACAAACTGTTTAGTACATTTTCTTTTCTCTCTTACACCACTTGTCAAGAATAGAAGCCTGCTACTCCACATAAGATACAGCAGACATTATTTTCTGCTATAGTTTAGCAAATGTAAGTAAAATAGCCACGTATCATTGTATTAGTTGATAAGCGGTTCGCGTGATTTTCCAGCGTTTTAGGGGCACAGGTTTGGAAAAGGTAGAGAGTGAAAGGCCTCGTTCATTCCGCAAGCCTGAGACGGAGGAGTGTCAGCTGCATGTAGTGGACGAAATTCTGGGAACGATACGTGGCGATTATCACTACAGGAATTTGTGTACCACACTTAATCTAATCTAATCTTTGTGCGAGTGGTTCTTTGAGAACGACTGTTATACTTCATACGTATAGCGCAATTCCTTTCACCAAAGTGTTGGCGGACGCAGTGTTATGGATGGTAGTCAGTTGATTATCTCCTGTTAAAATGTGTTATGAATGGACGTCCTGCTGCCAAAGACGACCGAGAAGAAGGCCTAAAAATAAAACAGCGCAATCGGCACCGCTGCGTGCTCCCTTGGCACGCAGCGCGCCATTTGCCGGCTCGGCTCGGCTCGGCTCAAAACATCCTCCTATTCTCTTGGACTTGGAAGGAACTATATGAGGCCGCGACGTGCACGCGGAAGGTACGATACGACAGAAAATTGCGGATATAGATCGGCAGAGGGGCCCCAAGACCCCATCCATGAAGCGTAGAAAGGATGTGATGACACCATGTCGTATCATACGCCTTCCGCATGTCGAAAAAGACAGCAACCAGATGCTGACGGTGGGCAAAGGCAGTACGGATGGCCGACTCCAGGCTCACCAGATTGTCGGCGGCGGAGCGGCCTTTACGGAACCCACCCTGAGAAGGAGCCAGAAGGCCTCCTCCTATACAAAGTAGTTAGAAGATAGGTGTGCGTTTTCGGACTCATGTTTATTAGATGATGGTGTAGCGTACTTCGATCAGAGTCTGCAACGTCTGCTGTGGCTGAAAAGTTCCACTGGAGAGTGGCAGTTCCTACTGCAGTTTGGTACTTGAAACGTGAAGGACTCCCTTTCCATTTTGTCCTCTTCCTGTTTTCAACTTGTGTGCGTTCGTCCTCTGAAATCTTGACCCATTTCGCACAGTTATTTGGCACTTGACTCGGTTGTCAGCAGTACTTTCCCAGCGATTTTGACTGTACTGGCCTTGGGCAGTTGTCTCTTACAGAAAGCCTTGAAGCCGAAAGTGTTGTGTTCTCTCTGGCCTCACTCACTTCGTACAAAACTTTCTTCTGTATTCTCTCTGTATTCATGCGCCTGGCATGTCAGGGCCACCTTCGACGTCGGTGGGTCAGGAGTGGATGATTGCTGATAGTGCTTGCGAGCTGTAAGACTTTGGTGTTGGGCACTATATCTCTCCAAGAGATCTGAAGCACCCTCGGAGACAGCGGAGATGAAACGTGTTCTGTTGGGGTTCGTACTAAGCAATAGTTGTGTGTGAGCAGTCCATTGTCCCACACTTCCGTTTTTTCAATCTAGCCATAATAGATAATGCTTTTGCCACGATAGATAATGTTTAGAGGGACATAACTAACTTTTCAGGTAGTTGTGAGAAGAAGTGTACATGCTTGAGAAGGACAGATTTGTTACACTTAATAACCTACACAGGGATCCCGTCTTCACCTGGAGCTTTTCCATTAGTAAGGGAATCTTCTGTTCTCCTTTGTTCTTCCATTGTAGGCACTGCATCTAGTTCTTTCATACCTGCAATTGGTTTGATGGCGTGAAGTGCTTCCCCGTTAACATTACTCATGGTATTTAATGCTTTTTAACTCCCTTACTATCGGTTACCAATTACCTCGATGTCGAGGATCCCAAATATAACCAACAGAAATAAAAAAAATGTAGTAACAGATGCGTTACATTCACCAATGATGTCTTCTCACAGCTTGATTCAATGCCTGTCATCCATCAAGTTCACTGAACGTCGATGGTAATCCACCGCATCAAAACAATTATCTCGTGTTAAATGCAGTACTACTGCCATATCATGTTCATACTAAGAAATACACTCGGATTAGAAAAGTTAACATTGTGTATTTTGTCGATAAGTGTCTTGGAGGAGTAGTCATCGAAAGGTAAGTGTGGCTGTTACCGCCAAATGCAGTGATTGCCACTGGATAATAGAAATAATACCAATTGTTCTCATTGGTCTACGCTTACGGAGAATTATTTGGCGACAGCCAAAAATGACAAAAATACGAAGACCTTTAATATCAAATAGCTATAGTAACAACTTAAGCTCAATGCTGGAAATTATAAACGCTTTCAAGAAACAAAAGTCATAAATTTAAAAAAATCATATTGGAAACCAGTGATAGGTGTTTAATCAAGAGCACAGTAATGGAAAGAAACAGTTGACTATCTGAAACAAACAAGTCCATAAAAGTGACGACACATAGTTTTAGATCAGTTAATCTAGGCTTGCACTGCTTGGACGAAACATACAAAACACGATTGCTAATAAAGCAGTGTACGTGATGGGGACAAAAAACGTAATTAGTAGTAGTTCATAACTTTTCAGTTGGATATACAAGTAATATGACACTCCTAAGCGATATTTGATTTCTGGAAAAGTGACGTAAACCAAAAGTTGGAAGGTTCATTTCAAGAGACCTATTATTCATTTGTTAGACTTACGAAATAATTTTAGCTTATATTTAGTGACTGAAAGCTGAAATAAGAAAAAACTAGTATATCGATCCAAAAATTCTTGAGTCACTATACTGTCTTTGGCATTTAAAGGCCATAAGAAACAACAGTAAACATCTCTGTTACACATTATGGGGCAGTATCAGGATCATAATATACGTAACTTTCTCAAAAAACTAATTGTACACATAAGCCGAGAAAATAAGTCATATGATTGAAAAACTGAAAGAAGGGAAAGTGGAACGCAAAAGGTACAGTAGTAAAACAAAAACTGAAATTAGTGAGTAATACTGAGAACTATGGTGGTAACATGTATAATGCTGTGGATAAATTGTTTTGGAATGCAAAAAAGAACCTACAGATTTGCTTGTATGGCAGCTGACGTAAAATAAAGAAGTTCTACTTTCTGTGTTTGATGCCTATTGCTGTAGTCGCTACAGATATAAATTTTGTATAAAAATGTAGGTGCAGTTTAATGGAGATAACGTTGTAGTGGATAATACTGTTATCCATGATAATTAGGCAGTCAGCGTATAACTTTATCGGCAAGACCAAAGTTCTCGAGAGGACGAGAAAAATATCGCATTTGTGATACGATCTGAGAACCTTAGGTATTGCGCAGTGTTATTACGGATAATGATTGATTGTATTCTTTGGATGTCCAGATAGTCACTAATCACATTTTATCTAAGGTATCTCCAAATCTGCGATACGAGGGGCATTCAATAAGTAACAAACAAGTTTTTTTTTCTGAAAAACAGTTTGGTTTCATTCATCATTCAAATACACCAAATAATGCACCACTCTTTCGGTGCAAATTCCTATTTTTCAGCACACTCTCCGTCCAATGCGACGGCCTTACGCCACCTTACCAGGAAGGCCTGTATGTCAAAAAGGACAGACGTCGGTGCCAACTTCTTCCTGCATCAGTAACCTCCCCCAACATCAACGTATTGCTTCCCGCGGTGGACATCCTCCATTGAGCCAAACAGAAGGACAACGGAAGATGCGAGTTGCGGACTGTTATATGGATGAGGAAGAACAGTGCAATGGAGTTTTGTGAGCTCCTCTCGGGTGAGTAGACTTCTGTGAGGGCTTGCGTTGTCATGGAGAAGGTTCACTACTGGCCATTAAAATTTCTACACCACGAAGATGACGTGCTACAGATGCGAAATTTAACCGACAGGAAGAAGATGCTGTGATATGCAAATGATTAGCTTTTCAGAGCATTCACACAAGGTTGGCGCCGGTGGCGACACCTACAACATACTGACACGAGGAAAGTTTCCAAGCAATTTCTCATACACAAACAGCAGTTGACCGGCGTTGCCTGGTGAAACGTTGTTGTGATGCCACGTGTAAGGAGGAGAAATGAGTACCATCAAGTTTCCGACTTTGATAAAGGTCGAATTGTAGCTTCTCGCGATTGCGGATTATCGTATCTCGACTTGCTGCTCACGTTGGTCGATATCCAAGGACTGTTAGCAGAATATGGAATCGGTGGGTCCAGGAGGGTAATACGGAACGCCGTGCTGGATCCCAACGGCCTCGTATCACTAGCAGTAAAGATAACAGGCATCTTATCTGCATGGCTCTAACAGATCGTGTAGCCACGTCAGGTGGCGACGTTTTCAAGACAACAACCATGTGCAGGAACAGTTCGACGACGTTTGCAGCAGCATGGACTATCAGCTCGGAGACCATGGCTGCGGTTACTCTTGACGCTACATCACAGACAGGAACGGCTGCGATGGTGTACTCAAAGACGAACGTGGGAGCACAAATGGCAAAACGTCATTTTTTCTGATGAATCCAAGTTCTGTTTACAGCATCATGATGGTCGCATCCGTGTTTGGCGACATCGTGGTGATCGCACATTAGAAGCGTGTATTCGTCATCGCCATACTGGCGTATCACCCTGCGTGATGGTATGGAGTGCCATTGGTTGCACGTCTCGGTCACCTCTTGTTCGCATTGACGGCACTTTGAACCGTGGACGTTACATTTCAGATGTGTTACGACCCGTGGCTCTACCCTTCATTCGATCCCTGCGGAACCCTACATTTCAGCAGGATAATGCACGACTGCATGTTGCAGGTCCTGTACGGGCCTTTCTGGATACAGGAAATGGTCGACTGCTGCCCTGGCCAGCAGATTCTCCAGATCTCTCACCAACTGAAAACGTCTGGTCAATGGTGGTCGAGCAACTCGCTCGTCACAATACACCAGTCACTACTCTACTTACTTAACGTCCCTCGTACTGTCCACGTAACGTCGTCAGCTAATTGTATAAGTAAGCCAAGAAATGCACTGCTGTACTATTACGAGGCGTGTTTTTATAGTAAGTACCGTTTTGAAATTAAAAAGACGTTCTTGGATATCTCAATAATAAATATTTTTACATAAAAGCCTGTACCTTAATCTACTTCTTTACATAATTTCCGTCAATATTGAGGAACTTGTCATAACGTTGTACCAATTTTTGAAGACCCTCCTCATAGAAGTCTGGCGCCACTGTTTTGACTTCGTCGTCGTCTTGAAGACACTGACCGCCCAGGTGTTTCTTCAAGTGCAGTAACAGGCGGCAGTCACTGGGGACAAGATAGAGGCTGTACGGAGGATGATCTAGAGTTTCCCATCGAAAAGATGTGGTGAGATCTTTGGTCTGATTCGCCACATGCGGAAGGACATTGTCTTGCAGTAAAACGATGCCCTTGCTCAACTTCCATGGACTGTTGCTTTGATTCTGGTGTGATGTAGGCCACCCATGTTTCGTCGCCCGTAACAATTTGGCTTAAGAAATCATCACAGTCGTTGTGGTACCGATCAAAGAAAGTCAATGCACTGTCTAAACGTATGGTTTTGTGCACATCCGTAAACATTTTGGGTACCCAACGTGCGCACAATCTTCGGTAATTCAAATGCTCGGCCACAATGCCATACAAAACACTATGAGAAACATTAGGAAAGTCATCCCACAAGGAGGAAATCGTAAAGCGTTAGTTTCCTCTCACCTTATTGTCCACTTCCTGCACCTAACTTTCATTAACGACTGAAGCACGCCCTCTCCGTTGTTCATCATGCACATTTGTGCGACCATCTTTAAATGCTCTCACCCATTTTCTTACCATTACATCACTCATAATGTTTTCTCTTTAAGTTGCACAGATCTCACGATGAATATCGTTCACTTTTATTCCTTTAGCACTAAGAAACCTAATAACAGCCGGTACTTGACAGTTGGCAGGACTCACGATTATCGGAGGCCTCTTAAACAATCAGTACACAACGTAAATAAGGAAAAATCCGACTGTAATGCGTAGATTAAGGTACAGGCTTTCATGTAAAAATAAAATTGGTGAGATATCTTAGCACGACTTTTTTAATTTCAAAACGGTACTTACTTAAAAAACACGCCTCCTACTTGTTGGAAACAGTAACTACTTGAAATACCTCGTAAGGACCATCTGGAGCCATCGAATGACCACCCAAAATCAGTTAAAACAGGCAAAAGACTGAGATTCATCGGAAGAATATTAAGGAAATATAATTCATACACTAAAGAAGTAGTTTAAGAAACTCTCGTTCGACAGGTTTAGAGTGCTGCGCGTCAGTGTGGGATAAACAGTAGAAACAGACTTCATCTGTTGAAGAGCGGCGCGTTTCGTCACGGGACATTTCAGTCAGAGCGAGAGCATTACGGAGATAATCAGAAATCTCAAGAGGTGTAGTGCAGATCACAGAGCAGTTAACTATTAAGATTTCGAGAGGATTCATCCCGGGAGGTGTCAGTCAATACATTACTTCCCCCCAAAAACAGCTCATGAAATAACTGTAACGGGAGAATCAGAGAAAGTGAAGTTAATACAGAGGATTACCGACGATTATTCTTCCTACGTGCCATTCGCGAATTAACAGAGACAAATGGGGAGGAGATACTGGTACCAGAAATACCATGAGGGGTAAGACAGTTAGTTGAGTATAGATGTAGATGTAGTGATGCATACGACACCATCAGCAGATTACTGTGAGTGGAATGTTTATGAGCTGCAGGGAAGGTAAAAATTGAAAGTCTCATGGTCATCAAGTATGCTATTGACCTCTGCATGGAAAACTTGCTTTGATATTTTGTTACTGCTTTGGGTAGTCTCTACTTCTGTCACATTATGTACTATTTGTAGCCAACGTGACTTACTTGCTGAGATCATTTTTAGCTTTGATTTTATATCCAATTTCTCTGCTAGTCGTAAATTGGGGTGTGTTCTAAGAGACTTCCTCCTCCGCTATCTGATGTTCTTGGTAGTTTTTTCCAATGGACAACATTTCGGAGCCATACAGTAACGTTGGAACTGTATAATTTTGTAAATGTTCTCTCTCGCTCTCTTAGTCTCTGTCTCTCTCTCTGTTTCACCTTTTAAGGCTTTCATTATTTATCGGGAGATGGTTGGAGACCAGTTTATTTTCTGAGTGGTTCCCCCTTCCTTTCATAGCATTAACCAAAATACAAAGATATCGTTGTGGAGGTAGCTTGCTTCTCGTGTTTCTGTAACCAGTGTAAAATAACTCTTAAAACTTGTTCTGTAGTAAGAGGTTCCGTAGGACCCTTCCAAATTTATGTCAAAGAACGAACTTATTCATAGGGTTGGAACAGTAGCTCCTGGAAGAGGGAAGGATCTGAACTGAAATTACTTATGTGATAACACGTGTACTTGATTTTAATAAAATTTTATCAGAACTGAACCCATAGGAGTTGTGATCACCTCTACAGCCTAGTGAAACATTAAAATTCACTTGTAACGGCTCGAAGAAATACGTACTTCCTAACGGAGACAATTACATCTTCTGCGAAACGAAATAACCATCTGGTATATGTACAAAGCATGCTGTACTGTCTCCTGATGGACATTCAGTAAAATAATTTTTTTTTCGATGTACAGAAAATATTAGATTATTGTTCTTCTAATCTACTTTTTGATTTTTATTGACGGTTCATATAAAAGGTCTTCCTGCTGAGTGTGGGAATAAATAATTTTAGCACTCTACAAGTTCTTATTCCAAAAGTTACTCCAGGACAAAGAAGCACCACACATCATACTGTAATTTAAAGTTCAAACTAAGAGAATCAAATGGTGGTTCTTTCTACACATGGAGAGTTGCATCAATCATCTGAAAAATGTGGGACAAAAATTTGGAACTTAAACGTTAATGGTACCACATTGTCTTGAACAGTTTGCAGTAAGTATCTAAATATTTTCAGCAGAAGATTTCTGATCATAGTATTCAGTCCCAGAAGGTGATATCACGTAATCTTCCTAATTGGGGAACATTCGCTTAACAAACTTCTGCATATTAAAACTTTATTTGAAAAGTCCTTTAAAAAGTACTCAGTGAATTCGTTAGTGCAACAAGTACGTGGATAGCTACTGTCTTCAAGCATCACGAGCTTCAGCACTAGGCATTCAAAGGACTCTTTACTAGCGTCACAACAAGCATGATTAAAAGCTGGCGGCCTACCATTTACATATGCTTTTCCAAATTATCTGCAGTTTAAAAGAAAGATTTTACACAACTTTAAAATAACTACTCCACAGTTTTCATCTCACATAAGATTACTTTTTGGGCGTGGAAAACTATGTTTCATCACAGCTGCGAACTGGTTATTCCGTTTTAGTCTCAGCCGTGGATGTCCTCAACAAATCACGACAGTTTAATTCCGATTGTTATATGGTATCTGCTCCTCTGAATTAAGTGGAGTACAAAATGTGTGATTATAAAATGTCTATTTTTACTTTCTTACGGGAAACTGTTGTTTTGAGTTTTGTCTTTAGTTCGATGTCTCTTTCGTTAAATTTTGGATAACTGTAAGTATTTTTAAGTTATTTTGAAATAATTTACGGCACAATTAACTCTTACAGTTTGCATGAGACCCTGTTCAGTTACGAAAAGGTATCTCGGTAACTGCTCTACAGGGTGGCGATTTATGCTGATTTACAATAAGCATCCTGCTGGACAGTCTGGCTACATTAGCTGCTGTGATATCACTTCCTGTTTGTGCTGCAATGTATGGTATGAACCTTGTTTTGTGAGACGCACTGCACCTTACCCTGTGTGTATGTGGTCACTGAAGACGGGGGCCAATAATGCTGTCACCACCATCACTGATGAAAATGAGGGCAGTATAAATATTCTGAAGCAATTTAGAATTAAGTCTGGCCAAAATGCAGAACCAATGCTACAAGAGGTGGATAGACAGCGAGTCTGCAAAGCAGAAATCGTGGTAAATAATACGACCCAAGTCGCATGACCCATCATACCCAGACATGGTTGATCCTCAAGAAAATAAAGATCACAAAGCTGTATTGAGTTTTCTGTACTTCAGCTTTAAAGTGCGAATTCTGAAAACCTGCTTCTTTGCAGATGTTTCCCATTATGTCAGAAACGGCTTACGCTAAGACTTTGGAGGTAGCATTCACAGTTTGATAGTAAAAAATATATTTTTTTTTAAATGACATTAATTTAATACCTTCCATAAAATATTTATATTCTGATTAGATATCTTTTAGTAGATCAGTGAGTGTATTACATATGACTCTATAACTTGGTTAAGTTTTGTTTTGTTACCTTGGATAGTTCCTGAGAAAACAGGATATGAAGATGTTAAACTTAATCAGTATAGGGCATAAAATGATTAAAATACGTTGTGTATCCCGCCACACTATGCTTCCCTTACCTTCACGAGGGAGGAAGAGAACCTTGTATGTATTGCCCAGCAGGGGCATAGCCACCGCTCCAGGGAGCTTGTCTATCTCGCTCCAGAGGCGCCACTTCCTGGACACGACCACGGCTGTGACCGCTACCACCACGGTCACCGCAAGGAGCGCCGTCAATTCCAGCATCTCGGAGCCTTCAGTTCCAGCGAGTCCACACCGATGGCGACCGTACCTCAGACTGGTCTCTGTCCCACGAGGTGCCAAGTTCGCCAGAAATCTTATCTGTCCGGTAGTTAAACTGGCCAGTGATTCAGCACTTTATGCTAAGAACCCAGCTCTCGGCGAGCAAAACGTTCTTGAAACGTTTACGTCGATGGAGCGCTGGCCCGGTTGCTGATAATCTCGTCGGTAAGCGCTCCCGTTTCCCCAACCTACGCGCAGGCTTGGCGAGACAGCGCTCCAAGGGCGCAGGCGCACCGGTCACAGATGGACGAGCGAATCAGGGGTGAGGAGGAGAAGGGAAAGCAACGCTGCAGCCGGTAGCTACCAGAGTGAGACACCAGTCTGACTGAGGCAGTACTCTTGTTACCCACCAGTCCCTGCATGAGCAATGGTATGGCGTCTACGCACTCCCCCCCCTTTTTTCTTTTCGTTTAGTTTCAAGGTAATTCAGAGTGATTAATATGCCATCGCATTACTATCAGCCGGAAAAACATTCACTGGAACCTCGTTAGGAAACCAGCCGTAAAGATGACCAGCGGAAAAATGCTGATACAGGAGCAGTGCCTCATTCTACCTTCCTCAGCACCTTTAAGAGATTTACCCAAAATGTTGACATGCGAACATACACTATGTGATCAAAAGTATCCGGACACCTGACTGAAAACGACTTACAAGTTCGTGGGGCCCTCTATCGGTAATGCTGGAATTCAGTATGGTGTTGGCCCACCCATAGCCTCGATGTCAGCTTCCACTCTCGCAGTCATATGTTCAATCAGGTGGAAGGTTTCATGGGGAATGGCAGCCATTCTTCACGCACTGCTGTACCGAAGAGAGGTATCGATGTCGGTCGGTGAGGCCTGGCACGAAGTTGGCGCTCCAAAACATCCCAAAGCTGTTCTGTAGGATTCAGGTCAGGACCCTGTGCAGGCCAGTCCATTACAGGGACGTTATTGTCATGTAACCACTCCGCCACAGGCCGTGCAGTTTCAACAGGCGCTCGATCGTGTTGAAAGATGCAATCGCCATCCCCGAATTGCTCTTCAACATTGGGAAGCCAAAAGGTGCTTAAAATATCAATGTAAGTCTGTGCTGTGATACTACCACGCAAAGCAACGAGGGATGCAAGCCCCCTATATGAAAAAACACGGCGACACCATAACACCATCGCATCCGAATTTTACTGTTGGCACTACACACGCTGACAGATGACGTTCACTGGGTATTATCCGTATCCACACCTTGTCATCGGATCTCCACTTTGTGAACCGTGATTCGTCACTCCACACAACGTTTTCCCACTGTTCAATCGTCCAATGTTTACGGTCCTTACACGAAGCGAGGCGTCGTTTGGCATTTACTGGCGTGATGATTGGCTTATGAGCAGCCTCTCGACCGTGCAATCCGAGTTTTCTAACCTCCCGCCTAAATGTTACATTACTTGCAGTGGATCCTGATGCAGTCTGGAATTCCTGTGTGATGGTATGGATAGATGTCTGCCTATTACACATTACGACCCACTTAAGCTGTCGGCAGTCACTCTCAGTGAACAGACGAGGTCGGCCTGTACGCTTTTGTGCAGTACGTGTTCCTTCACGTTTTCACTTCACTATCACATTGGAAACAGTGGACCTAGAGATCTTTAGGAGCGTGAAAATCTTGCGTACAGACGTATGACACAAGTGACACCCAATCACCTGACCAAGTTCTAAGTCCGTGAGTTCCGCAGAGCGCCTAATTCTGCTCTCCCGCCATGTCTAATCCTACTGAGGTCGCTGATACGGAGTACCTGGCAGTAGGTGGCAGCACAATACACCTAATATGAAAAACCTATGTTTTACGGGGTGTCCGGATACTTTTGATATCACATAGTGTGCCTGTGCTTTTTTTTTTAAACATGTAACTCAACTCACACTTCAACAAGCCCCCCCCCCCCCCCCTAACTGTGACTCTCTCACACCCACTAGTCCATCGAAGTAAGTCACTAATACCCAACTACTTCCACCTGCCCTTTCTCACTCATTCACTCATCCCAACTCATCCATTATTCCTCTGTGTATCCTTGACACTGTCTCTTTATTTCACAGCCACAGTCTCCCTCGTTTTGTCCTAACACTATCTCATCTCAGTTTCACTGTCTCCCTCTTTCTCTTTCTTACTTCTTTTATCTCATTCATTCCTTCCATCTACTGGTGTCACTTCTCGCTGCCACTACAACTCTCTCCCTTATTGTCATTTCGGTCATAGACTCTGCCTCTCATTATCATTACCTCTCACTCACTTCCACTTTCTTCTTCCTTTATACCTCTCTTACTGGCACTGCCTCCTTCACATTTCTCTTGGCACTGTTCTTCCACTGTCAGATACATTCCACCGTCAGTGCTGTCCATCTCTTTCTCTCATACGGCCATTGTTCCTCCGCTCTTTCTGTAATACAGTTGCTACTTTCCAGTATTTATTGCTCTTCCGTCTTTTTCCCCAGAGCCACTCTCTCCTTCTCCCCTAGCATAAAAAAGCGCGAATACATTCGCATGCCAAACTTTGTGGGGAAATTTTTAACCGTGCTGATGAAGGTAGAATGAGGCAACTGGTACCCTACTTCTCGGGCAATCTCTTAAATAGGAACATTTTCGCCTTTTTGTGCTCCAATAGGATAACTTTTCCGCTGGTTTCCTTCTTTTACCTGTTACAGCAGGGCAGGTCACTTACCTTTAGGAATCAGCAAAATTTTGGTCGTTTACTTATTTTAAACAGAAGTAACGAAAAGATATATATTTTTACACGTCAGACTGGGTTTTTTGTCACAGAAATTTTGCATGTGCTTTAGTACTACAATAACATAGGGTTCCCTGAATCAATCTGAAGATAAAGGAGACAGCATATTTCTCTGCGCTACGTCACTTAATAAACAACGTTTTCGCTTTGCACCGAATTTTACGTGCCGGTTATACGTGTGCAAGTAGATTAACTTCTATAATTAAATTTTCAAAGTGCATGGAAATCGGGATCTTAGGAACATTTCATGAAAATTACACTAATTTCCTTTGCATAGCGCCTTGGAATCGGTGACTTGATTTTGGTACCACGAAAACCACCTTTTTTGGATTTTCTCAGGAATCGACTACGAACTAAATGGCGCATCTTTAAGCTAATTGGGGCGCACCTTAGATCACATGCAAAGTAAAAAGAACCAACCAATTTGGTCCAAAGCTGGAGGAAATGTGTAATAGTCAAACTTCGATCCTGTACTTAAGATAGGTGCAATAAAATGATTCCTCTGTTAGTTATACAAATGGTCCCTAGCCCAAGAGTTAAACCCAAAATACTTGACTTCCAATAGGACCCGTTTTTATGACGACTCTTTGGAATGTATTAGGTAGCGCATGTTGCCTGATGTGTACCGATATTATGCACTTATCTTCTGACGAAAGAGTGAATGCTGCCTAAACTTAAAAGAGTTGCCATTAGGGAAACATTAATGGTAAGTAAGCGAGTGAAAAGATCTTTTATAGTCGACATTGTATTCATTAGTCTTTTAACATAAGGGTGGAACCATTTGGAAACGGATATGGTAGAAGACATTGATGCTATCAACAAAAATTAATCCTATGGAAAAATCGTCTCGAAGTTCATGAAATGGAACGTTTCGTAGCACTCGAGTCAGTTATTTGTGGACTAGACATGATCGACTACATTTCAGTATTTGAAACATTTTATCGTGACTTCTCAAAGAGATTCAAGGATTTTGAACGATTGTAGACTGACTTCGATTTATCTGTTAGGCCGTTCTCGGTTATGGCTGCTAATGTACCTCATTACCTCCAAATTGAGCTGACAGACGTGCACTGTAGCACCCGTATCAACGACCTCTTTGTCCAGTCCAGGAATTTACAAGACATTTCCAAAACGGTACCCCAAGCGTAATGTCCTCGACGGCACAGACAAACCGTTACAGTAATTTCAGTGTTTGGTTCAACATAATTGTACGAACTTTTTTGTTTCTTACGAATGTGACAAAGTCCCGCCAGCGTCCTGGTTTAACCAGTTCTAATCTGCTTATCTCTGTGGGTATCACTGTTTCACGAACGATAGTTCCGAATAGATTACTTATAGTAAAGTAGAAATGTTTATAAAATTACAAACAATACAACTTAATGTTGAATACCTGTACGTAATGCTTTTTGCTCACCCTATTGGCACCATCTAATGTACTTATCTAACTAAGTAGCAAAGCCACAGCTTTCTAAACAAAAGTAAAAGGTTGAATATAACACTACTTATGAAATCCTGCTACAATAAATATGCTGTTGTATTTGCGTCTTAGAAATAGGCGCACTGTGGTGCAAAAACGTCTTCCATAAGTGATTGAGAGAATTGTAATTTCCATACCATAATATTACGCAAGTTGTAAGTAGAAAATTAAAATTAATGAAAGTCCAGAGGACCGTATGAAGTGATTAACTTAAGTACTCCTGAGGATGCACCTTTAAGATGCAAAATCGGTCACGGGTCTTTGAAAGGACTACAACAAACAAGTAATGCGGTCATATGGACTTTCAGTCTTTTTGATTCTAACTTGCTAATAACACGTTGCGTAGCATTATGGTATAAAAGTTGTAATTCCAGCAATCATGTATTATTTTAGTTGTGGTTGCCTGTTCTGTAGAGTAACTTATGAAATGAATTTTTCACTGTGCAACAGAGTGTGCGGTGATATGAAAGTGTCTGGCAAATTAAAATTATTTGTCGGACCGAGACTCGAACTCGGGGCCTATGCTTTGCACAGACGAAAGCTCTATCCCTTTTTTTGTTTTTTTGTACCTCCTATTTTTTTACTACGTGCCACTTGGAATTCAGTTTGTTGAACGCAAGGCCTGGCTGCAGTATCCCCGGCACCGCCATCGAGCCTGCTGGGTATAGGAAAGTTGGAGGAACAGGAACCATTACTATTCACAAAACCTTAGTATGTCCTGATAACCTTATGACTGTCCTGGAAGGAACCCGCTGCCTTCCAATCACGCAGCAGGTAAATAACAAGGTGGAGCCGCCTCCAGCATCCTTCAACAATTCACAAACATAATTAACAAATAAAAAATTAAAAAATTATATAAAAAATTTAAAGGTTCTATTGCTGGCCTCGCATCTCTTCTGTGTTCCAGGCTCGTGTACTCTCGAGGTTTCTCGTAGCTGATAGCTTAACGTGATCAGTTCCTCACCTGAGCTACCCAAGTAGGCTATACCTCCACCAGTATCTTATGTGAGGATGGATCATGAATAGAGCTTGGGTAGCTCAGTTTTAGAGCATATTCGAGCGAAAGGCAAAGGTCCCGCATCTGAATGTCAATCTGGCACTCGGTTTTGGTATTCCAGGAAGTTTCAGGTCAGTGCACAATTCGCCGGCGCAGTAGAGTAAAAATTCATTCGGGAAACGTCCATCAGGCCATGGCTAAGCCACGTCTCAGCAATATCATCTCTTGAGTGAGTGCTAGTCCCGAAAGTGAAGTTTTGGAAGTAGGAGTTTAGGTGCTGAGCGCACTAAAGCTGTGAGGACGGATCGTATATTGTAATGTTCTACTTGGGTAGCGCAGTCGGAAGACCACTTGACCCTGAAAGCCAAAGTTCTGGAGCTCGTGTTTCGGTCTGGCACAGAGTTTAAATCTGTCCGGAAATTTCACGTTGTTCTAAGGTTACCCGTGTCTATAGTCTTCAGCATATAGCCGTGTAACACACCTGCTCGGAATAGCGCAGCAGCGGGGGAAACCGGCGCGCGGAGCACATTTGTCTGCGCACACCAGGAGCATAGGTCTTAGCCTGGTCTGATGATGTAACGCATCAGTTCCTGCTCTCGACCGTCGGCTAGTACGAGTTGCTCTTGTGAACGCCAGTGCGGATTTCACCGTTCCCAGGGCACGCGGACTGATTTGCAGCCTGCTAAATGTGTGGTGGTGTGAGGTGATTCTGTTTTCTCCAAAGGTGATTGATTTCTACAAAATGGCCGGGGTTTTCTGATACACTTTGGAAAAGCGATTTCTGGATGTGCCAGCAGGAAGCAGTGCCTTACAGCAAGTGCAACGAGCTTAAGCAGGAAATGACCAAATGAAATGCCAAAGTTTGCTCTGGAGGGTGAATGACCGAAATTGATTGGAAATCAGTAGGCGACTAGCAGGCCTCTTCGTGGTGCGAGTCTACTTTGATGCCTGATGAAGCAGAGGTAGAAGGGCTGCACAAAAATATGGAAACACTAGGAGAAGTGCATGCATCAGCAAACATTCAGATTTTTGCCAGGCCTGAAAGTTGCATTGTTGCAGTTGATCACAAGCGTAGATTGTGCGATGTTCTCAAAACTTTTCAAGTGTCATTCTGTCTAGATGCGAATGCATTATGTCGGAACTAAGCGATATAAAACGCGATATGTTGTTGCTTGTGTGGCGGATGCTTCCGTAACCAACAGACCTGTAGTCCAGAATGAGATTTTCACTCTGCAGCGGAGTGTGCGCTGATATGAAACTTCCTGGCAGATTAAAACTGTGTGCCCGACCGAGACTCGAACTCGGGACCTTTGCATTTCGCGGGCAAGTGCGCAGGAGAGCTTCTGTAAGGTTTGGAAGGTAGGAGACGAGATACTGGCAGAAGTAAATCTGTGAGCACCGGGCGTGAGTCGTGCTTCGGTAGCTCAGATGGTAGAGCACTTGCCCGCGAAAGGCAAAGGTCCCGAGTTCGAGTCTCGGTCGGGCACACAGTTTTAATCTGCCAGGAAGTTTCAGACCTGTAGTGTTTGGTGTTTCAAGAGCACCGTATCGAGGATTTATATCGCATACAGGTAAAGCGGAGAACATCATTCACTTACGCATAGCGCAGGCCCAAAGTGTGAGCTGGGTAATATTGGAAACGATCGTATGGCGTCAGTGGCCGGGGGTTCCCAAGCAGGAAGTTCGGCCGCCAAGTGCAAGTCTTATTGAGTGTGACGCCACATTGCGCGAATTGCGAGTTGACAATGGAGATGAAACGACGATGAGGGCAGCACAACACCCATTCCCTGAGGGGAGAAAGAAAATCTCCCACCTCAGCCGGGAATCGAACCCGAGCTCCCGTGCGTGGCATTCCAACGCACTGACCGTTCATCTATTGGAGCGGACTGGGTGACAGTGATGGACCGTCACTGAAGAGGACGACAGCTGCAAAAGTCACTGCAAAACTCAATGTCTCACTGGCGAAAGCAGAAGCACGCAACTGCAATGCGAGCTGCAGTTTCAAACCACATATCAGCAATGCAAATGCCCGTAACATGAAAAAGTGGTCCGATGTCATAATACTTGGGCTACGGAGCAGTGGATGAAAGTCGGATGGGCATTATTTCACATTGTCTCCAACTTCTGGCCGAGTTTAAGTCCAAAGAGTGAAGCAAGGGTGGGATTCGGTGGTGATTTGAGCAGCCATGTAGTGGTATTCCAGTATTCCATGGACTCCATGGTTACTCTGCTAGATCACTTTACTGCTAAGGATTAAGTGATAAACTTTGTGGATCAGGTCCAAACCGTGATACACTATTTGGTCCCAAAATAGTGATGCTGTGTTTCAACAAGACAGGGCCGCAGTTCACACAACCGGCATCGTCAAGGACTGGTTTCGCGAACACGAGGTGAACTGTGGCATCTCCCCTCAATGTTATTGAGCCTTTGTGGTATTCTTTGGACAACTTGTCACTATTTTTCAGGAAGAATTGTATAAGATTTCCTTGAAAACCGTAAAGAACCTGTATTTACCCATACCGAGAGGACTGGAATCTGTTTTGAATGCCAACGGATTTCCTGGACCATATTAGGCATGGTAATGTATTTTTCGTATTTCCATCTTATGTCTAACAACTGTGGTGTTGCGAACTGTGATCTGGAATTTGGTAATAGTGATAAAATGGTTTGCTGTGTGTGGAAAGTTTCGCGAGAGTTTTCGATTGTGTTCCCATGCGCCCGTATAGGTTTCGTCTTAGTCGTTCGTGTATTCTGAAAGCGGGTGTTGCTGTCTTGTATGCGTACAGCAAGTCTGCAGGGAGACACTACAGAGCAGAGCGTGGCTGGAAGTGACGTTCAACGACGGTAGCTAACTTGACGAGGTCTTACAGGACATAATAAATTCTGAATTAAAGTAGATCTGCCTTCTCGCAAGAAAACAGTTTCTGTTTCGTTTAATCCCCACACATCTTTCATCACGGCAATGGCTTCGCCAGTAGTACCATTTTTAATTGCTTCTTAAATATACACACACTTTTATATAGACAAAGAGCTTATTGACACCAGATTTTGCTGGCGTTTAGATTACTTATGTAATTCTCCTTTTTCACATACGATGTGCCACGTAGCTGTCAACAGAAATCAATCAAATGTTCAAACGTGTGTGAATGCTAAGGGACCAAACTGCTGAGGTCATCGGTCCCTAGACTTAGACACTACTTAAACTGACTTAAGCTAATAACGACACACACACACACACACACACACACACACACACACACACACACACACACACACACACATGCCCGAGGGAGGACTTTAACATCCTGCGGGAGGGGCCGTGCAATTAGTGACATGGCGCCGCTAACCGCACGGCCACTCCACGCGGCTCAGAAATCAATCAAAAACTAGAGGGAAACACGGTGCGCATTGGCATTTGATGAAATAATTCCTCACAGAATAGGAAACAAAGGACATATGTGGCATAGAGGAGAAAAAACAGTACACTACAGAAAATATTAAAACCACTCAACACTACCATAGAAAAAATGTGTACCAGTTAACCTACAAAGATGGTGATTCCGTATATGTCGGACAGAAATGTAGAAATTCCAGAGTAAGATGGGTTAACATTTAACAGCATTAAAAGCAACAGCACATATTCTACACTTGCACACCACTCACTGAAAGCAGCCCCGGCCTTAGCATGGAGACAGACTTACAGGTCTCAAAATACAGTAATCAGTTGTACCACTTATTGACAACAGAGGAAAGTTATCACATCCAAGGAGCAGAGTAAAAAAAGGCGTCAAATGAAACAGCACTCTGCCACAGAACGTGAGTCACCGCTCCAAGCGAGCTATCAAATAAAGTACAATAAAACTCTCGCGCTTTTGCGTGCGCGTACACACTCACGTATTCACACATTCACAAAGAAACAAAATGGAAACACATTGGCACAAATTCAAACTTCGCGGTCCCCAATTGAAAAGAAGACTGTGCAACCAACGACCAGTGAAAAGTGTGCCTAAGTAACAAAAACGTAGTAACATTTCACATTCACCAATAATCCCGAGAAAACGTAAGTAGATGCTTCTAAAAATCCGTAACACATTCTATAAAAAGCAGAGCACACCAAACAGTCTTACGAAATTGAAACATCACGAAATTTGACTGATGTCCATATGACATTTTAGACATAAAAACAGTAACAACATATTTAGCAGGTAAATTATAACCAAGTACTGTTCAGGAAGCGTCAACCGTAGCAAAGACAAGGGTAAAAAGAATGGGCACATGCATTTATTTTAACGATATACATAGTTAGAGGTTATACTGTACACAAAAATTCAATTCCTAAACTGACCTAAAATACAGGTGTTGCAGACTACATCCAATACCAATTCAGAGTTGTGGCTGATTGTTGATGGGAACCAAATTATACAAATTCTGTAAAAGAAAGCAAAATATGTATGCAGTCTGAACAACAGCAAAATCTTATGTCAATATAGTGCTATCCTGTATAAAATTGCCACATATATAATTCAGAAACAATAAAAGAAAAAGAAAACATTGAAGAAGTGAAAACGATGCTTCTGTGGTGTAATGTGTTTGGAGATTAAATAAAAGAAAAATTGTTATTTTGCAAAAAGGCGAACCCTCTTTAGGCCCTAATTCATTATTAGTTTCAGCAAGCACGGGAACAGAGCAGAAAAATCAATTATGATAATAACAATTTCCATTTTTCTAGAGTGCAAATTTGAGAGTGGAGATCTTGTGTGTGTCCTTGCCATTTTTGCAATCCTGTGTCCTTCGTGAAGGAGATGCTGAAAACCGATTCGAGAAACCATCTGTAGAGCTCGTTTTACTATCCAGTGGTCGGATCTTGTAACACCTATACTGTATTTATACAAGGTAACATATAACATTTTTATCCATTTTTTTCTATATATTATGCTTACATAAAGATTTTGTATATTTTCTGTGATGTATTTTAATGTATTTGACGCAGTATGTTCTGAGTGTGTATATGAATCTAAAAATTATATTCTCTGTAATCTCACTAGTTCGTACTTGTGGTATCAAAAATGTAATCGATAGGAACAAAAAAGCAGGAACTCCCTCAGAGCCTGGGAAGCGAGCGTGCAATGGAAAAGTTGAAATGAAGTGCAGAGAGCGCTCCAGTTGTAGAAGAAAGACTACTAATTCCTGGCCAGCATCAGAGGGAGGATTTAACAACGGAGGCTAAACTGCTCATAAATGATTCCAAGTTGGCCTCGCGTGCAACTGATGGGAGTCCTCAGCAACGTGGCATTTAATTACATGCTCCTGATAGTATTCCGACTGTAAGAAGAGGTTAATAGAGCATATTACAGGAAGATCCTGTAATCAAGCCAACAACCGTTGCTCTTAAGCCTCCGTGTGCGATTGATACTCTGTAATTACTACCTCCACGGTGTTTCCACGAGATGCACGTAGGGGCAAGAAATGTATTTGTTGACTCAGTTGAAGAAAAGCTGAAATAAACCTCAAATGTACAACTTTTCTTGGTCGTAATATAATCAAATGTCTGAGATGGATTGATAAATTTCACACGCACAGAACTATGCTTATCACCTTCTTCTACACTATGTTAAAGAACTCGGGAATGTGACCCCCGTTAAGATATCTCCTGTCATTTAAAATACTTAAATTGGGGCTCCAGTTGCATAAAAGCGTATGTATTTTTACGGCTGTTTTTGTTAATGTAACACTTTTTTAAACGGACTGCGAACTATAAAATAATTTCTCTTAGTCCCCTACTGGTTCTTAGCTCCATACAGACAGTCCTGAAAATCTGAGCTTGTGAAGTTTTAATAGGTTAGTGGCTTAGATGAGATACTCAAGCATTGACTATGTATTACTTGCGCCTAGGTTTTCCGTTTTAAATTTTACAAGTACTTTCATATCTACTGAAATTTCACAAATACAAATTTTCTGAGCTATCTGCATGACTTCAGGAACCTGCAGGAGGCTAGGAGAAATTATTCTATACTGGTTAATCTGTTTCATTAACGTGCTATATTAAGAAGTACTTCATTTACATAATTATTTTTTGTTCTCCTGTTTCCTATCGTTGTCTCTCATACCTTTGGATTCACTGGGCCGGTATTGATACGCATCCCTGCAAATTGTGGTTTCAATACGGTAACGACAATGCCTGATATTGTTGGACAAAGGCTTTGTCGTGGTTAATGTTCACAAGACGACTCACAAATAGCGCTCTTTATTATGACAGGGACATTTTAAGGGTTTAATTAAGTACTCGAAAATTTTATATTACATTGTAATAACACGTGACGCTCAGCCTGTAATGCCTGTATACCTGAAGAATAAGGGATTGTAAGGCACTTTGTATGACAATTGTTTACACTTACTCTCCTTTGGTACAGGGGACACGATCAAGGTCACGTCCATGAACGTCATCAATGGTCTTCAATAAAAATAAAGTAGTACAGCAATACATAATACAATGCAATTCTAAACTTATTTTTTGGTGGAGTATGGACATTGTATTGTGTTTTCATAGACTACCTTGAGTAGGCGGTTAAATTCAAAAATGGTTCAAATAGCTCTGAGCACTATGGGACTTAACATCTGAGGTCATCAGTCCCCTAGAACTTAGAACTACTTAAACCTAACTAACCTGAGGACATCACACACATCCATGCCCGAGGCAGGATTCAAACCTGCGACCGTAGGGGTCGCGCGGTTCCACAGCCGGCGCTGTTAAATTCGAAAGTATGGAGTAAAGGGAAATATTCCAACAGCAAAAAATGTAGATCTCGAAATAAATGTGCTGCATATGCAAATCTTTACTACAGTCTATCATTACAAGCATTATTTTAAGACAAAAGCACCAACTTACGTTAAGACGAAAGCACCCATTCAGAATAGAAAACGTAGTCAGGGAACGAAACAGCTTTAAATCGATACTCGAATCACGTTTCGAACATGTTACATACTTAGTGTTACTAGGTTATGATGAGGACGTCTGACATTTTATCATGGCTACACCTTGCTCATATTTCTTCCGCTTTTGCTGATGAGACTCCGCTTGGCAGCAGCACAGTGAGAGAATACGTCGGGTAAGACACAGAAAGTATCTTCTTGAGAGCCACAGGGCACAGTGCTAGTAACCTTCAGTAGCCTTTGTACCGGTAATTGAGTTTCCTATATGTTGACATAATTAGGAGACCACATAAAAGGAAAGTGTCGTGTCGGCTACTGTGGGAGTGTGCACGGACACAAACAAGGAAGGAGAGAAACTTCGATGGCCGGTGGCAGGAATCCAAAATGATCTGTACACAACACTTTCAAATTAATGGAACACTATTTCTAAAAAGGTAAGAAGTATAAGTTAACTTTTACGGTGTGGCTTGATGTGCTGCCTACATGCGGTTGCTTTACACAATGTTACTAGTCGCAGCACGCAGGCTAAGTTTCGTCTTCCTATTACCCAGTATTGATACTCTCGAAGTTTGCGACCGAACTGGGGCCGACCAGCGATGGGTGGCTGTTAAGTCCGCCCTGACAGGGGGCGCTGAACTTGTTTTACTGGAGGCATGGCGCTGCCGGCTCTTTCCATTGGTGTGGGGGTCAGCTTCTTCTTAACGCCGTTTTGCGGCCCTGTGCTGGTCGGTGTACAGTCGACGCTTTACAACTGCACGTAAAGGTCTGTTCGATCGCCTCGAATAAATACATATTTTCATACATTACTAACCTCCAAACCACATCTCCCCTCTTCATGCCAACTTTTTCTTCACTATGTTGAAGAACTAGGCAATGTGACAGTCGTTAAGAGTTTCTCCTGTTTTTTAATATAGTTAAGTAGCGGCACCAGTTGCACAAAAGCTCATTTACTTTCATAACCAATTTTGGACTGCGTAGCTTTCTGAGTTTCATCTGATAGATTAGTGTACCCGATCACAATGACCACATGGAGTACACGTGATGGAAGAGTACTTGCACCAAGAGGACCTCATGCATCTAGAGCGCACAAATCGTTTCTGATGCTTAATTTCGATAGAAAATCCTTGGGCAACTGGGAGAAGGACAAAAGCCGGAAGATGCTCATTTCCGACCAGTGCAAATCACCGGTTAGCGTTTGTCCGACAGTGGGAGGTATTAGGATCAGCACTGTTGGATGGCCTACCCCACCCAATGTGTGGGGAGCTACCCATAACCTTCTAATACCAGGCGAGGGCAGCACATCAGGCATTGACATTTGATGTGCCCGTGACTTAGGCACACTACAATCAGCAAGTGACATCTGTCGCCTATGTTCGATATACGTGGTCTCAAGGCCACTGTGTCAAATGCACAGTGTTGCCTGCGCACAGTTTACTACATATGTTGTCTCTGTACTTTATGTCGAGTGCTGGATCTTGATGACCTCGAAGACCCCACAACTCGAAATGAAGTAGATCATTCAAGGGCTGACGTACATTTAGCAGGAGATAATTTGATGTGGTATTTTTCTACATAAAGACAGTTCAAGAGACGCTGCCATGCGACGTGAGATTTCGTGAAGACGTATAAACGAGAGTCACAGTGTTAGTGGGAGGTTCAGATGCATATCGTTGCTTGCCTTTACCCCTATGTATAATGGTACATGACGTTAGACAGCGCTGAAATGGCACATGGGAAACGGGGATAGTGATACTACTGTCTGTATCTTGGAGGCGGTAAGCAGCTATTAGTAATATACGTACGTCCGTCTTTGGAACGAAATAGTGAATCTACGTATCAGGGATCCGACAGTCTGTTGGTGCTTTTGTGGAGGTTTGTGTCGTTAGAAGTCTAAGCACGGGTTATTAACTCGTAATTCACGTAAATAATGGGCCGCTGATTTCCGTATGCGCTTATGGTGCACGATAAGCGATCCAGATGGGCTCTATAGGATTTACATCAGGTGAATTTGGTCGTTGAGGCATCAACGTGAGATACTCTAGTGTTCCTCAGACCATTGTAGCACTGTTCTGGCTCCGAGACTCGGACAGTTATACTGTCGAAAGAAGAAATGGCCTTCGAGGAAGACATCAAGAAGAATAGGATGCAGGTGGTTCGCAGAGGTCAGCGTGTCTTCAGTTACCACCACAGGTCCCATGCAAGCGCAGGAGAACTCCCATAGCACAGTACTGCTCCCACCAGCCTGTGTCCGTTGCGCCAGCCGCTGTTCACCTCGATGGCGGCGTTTGTGGAGACGACCATTGACCTAGTGTAGCATGTGATTCACCTAAAGAGTTGACGCGTTTCCATTGATATGCGTTCGAATCCCGGTGGTCCCGTGCCCACTGCAGTCGTAACTGACGATATCCTTGGGTCAATAAGTGGACACGTAGGGGTGATCTGCTGCTGATTTCCATGTTCAACAAAGTACGACGAACGGTTCCCTCCGAAATATTTGTGTGCGTACCAGCATTGTGGTTCTTTCGGCAGAGAAGCCACAGATCTCCATCTATACACGAACTTCTGAACCCCACGTTCTGTGAAGAGTCGTGGACGGCCAACCATTTACCGACTAGTCGTAGTTTCACTGCCCTTCTACCTCTTTCGTAGACGCACTCGACAGTAACACGTGAACATTCGACCAGCTTCACCGTTTTCGAGATACTCGTTCACAAGCTCTGCGTAATATTTATTTGCCCTTGGTAAAAGTCACTTATCTGAATGGATTTCCCTATTGGCAGCTCATATCTTCGTTAGGGTGACCCCCGTTCTTGTCTGTTCCACTTAAATATTTTTGCTACCGCGTCACGTGCCCGCAACGCCACGTCGCGGTGGGCAGTGGTCGTAATGTGTTGGCTTATACGTATACAAACGCCGATATTTTCGTATCTGGTACCTCTGCTTTGAACAGTCTTCCTAGTCACCAACTTTACGACTTGATGTATTCTGCGAGGTCTTACTGCACCTCTAAGTGGATTACATGTCTCAGTGTAGACTAACCGTTTTGTGTCCATGCGTCCTTGATGTAGCATTCATGTGTGAACTATTCCCGACTGGAACTCTTTATGTGCCCCGATCAGCTAGTCTGGTGTTTAGTTGAAAGGATGAACTTTCCATGTGCGTATTAAAATGTATTACACTTATGTTTTACACATTTGCATTTGTTGTTGTTCTTGTGGTCTTCAGTCCTGAGACTGGTTTGATGCAGCTCTCCATGTTACTCTATCCTGTGCAAGCTTCTTCATCTCCCAGTACCTATTGCAACCTACATCCTTCTGAATCTGCTTAGTGTATCCATCTTTTGGTCTCCCTCTACGATTTTTACCCTCCACGTTGCACTCCAGTACCAAACTGGTGATCCCTTGATGCCTCAGAACATGTCCTACCAACCGATCCCTTCTTCTAGTCAAGTTGTGACACCAACTCCTCCCCAATTCTGTTCAATACCTCCTCATTAGCTATGTGATGTACCAATCTAATCTTCCGCATTCTTCTGTAGCACACATTTCGAAAGCTTCTATTCTCTTCTTGTTAAACTATTTATAGTCCATGTTTCACTTCCATACATGGCTACACTCCATACAAATACTTTCAGAAACGACTTCCTGACACTTAAATCAATACTCGATGTTTACAAATTTTTCTTCGGAAGTGCTTTCCTTGTCATTGCCAGTCTACATTTTATATCCTCTCTATTTCGACCATCATCAGTTATTTTTCTCCCCAAGTAGCAAAACTCCTTTACTACTTTAAGTGTCTCATTTCCTAATCTAATTCCCTCAGCATCACCCGATTTAATTTGCATTTATCTGTCACTGAATACATTTTATAAGCTACGAGGGGTGTGATATGTACATAAGTTCCGAATATTTTTACATCATGAGGATGAACTTCCTTACATATGTGTCTTAAAGTGCGTGGCGGGGGGTGGGGGTGGGAGGGAGTAATATGTAGCCTCTAGCCGCACTCTTTCTGCAAGTACTCTTTCGGAATTTCGACTGTTGACCTCGCCACAAAACACAGCACTCATGAACGCGTTGCAATTTCTAGAGGTGCATCATGATACTCAGTTGATAGTGGAAATTTTGTTTTTATTTAACATAAAACACTATGTACAGCTTAAAAGTACTTACGATATTTCGCTTATTTGTGAAATGTTTTCGTTTATACAAAACTAGTTATACATTATAATTCATTGCTGAAGTTTTTAGTCGTAGATTTGATCTGCAGCCCTTCACTGCAAAAGTGGAGGTGGTAATCCACTTTTTCGTTTGCAGTTCTGAAGCGTCGGGAGTGGAGATTTCGCAGAGGAAGTTCCTTTTTTAGCCCAATACTCCGTGTTAGGCACTTTAAGCTGTGTTGAAGTAGTTCTTAGCTTGTCAGTCTGTGTAACAAAACAAAACATTTGTTCGTTCCCAGTGCTTGTGAACTCAGTGTGTGATATACCAAACACTGACGAGTCGCTTTGAAGCTGAAGTGTTCGTTGAAACGCCCTGTGACTGATTTACACGTAGTGTGGCAATAAAGAAGTATTAATTTATGTCCAAACAAAAAACATCTGCCATGTCGTGTTGTTAGCTGAAAGGTGCGTTGATTACAGTACTACATCTCTGGTGCCTTGTACGTGTTGTGCTGCAGTCACTTCTTCGACTCGGCTGCCAACGTCTACCGAGGAGTGAGCCTGAGGAAGACGCCTTTGAAGGGCCGCAACACCAGCTCGCCTATCAGCTTCAGGTCCTCAAGCTTTTCCACCGTCTCCACGCGGAAGTTGCGTAAGATGTACGACAGCACCGTCTTCTCTTCGAAGATGGCGAATTTCTGACCTGTAGAAACAATAAGAAAACATTTTGGATCAGGCCATATGGAGAAATGTTCATCAGAAGTACGTTAGGAGTAACAAGGAGAGATAAGATGAGGAATGAAAGGATGAGGAAATAGTGAAAAAGGAACCCTTACAGAGAAGGACAGAAATATCAAGGCTAAGGTGGTATAGGCACTTACAAAGGAACGAAAATAAGAGGACTCCCAAGAAGATACACTAAATGGAGATGAGAAGGAAACGACCAAAAGGAAGAACAAAGGTCATATGACTGAAAGGTGTGGAGGAGTACGTTGAAAAAAGAGGCGGGACTGGGAAGATGGTGGAAAAACAGGACTCGATGGCGAAGCTTATGTTCCAAACAGACCCACTCTGAGACCGGAAACTGTTCAAGATGATGACGATAACTAGATCAAGGCTTTGTATGTACACGTTTGTTTAAAATGTCATTGGAAATGAAAAAAAAAAGATGACGAGAGAAAATTATAATCACAGTATCTTTCTTGGCAGGTTAAATACTTCACGCACCTTTCGCGAATCTCGTAGTTAAAATGCAGCATAATACCAGGAAAGATATTCGGCTTTTGAGCTTAAATGTTTAAATACACAATGAAATTAATATGCGGGAGACGAATCTGAGACATTCAACTTAACCAGGGGTTTGGAAATTAGAGGGTTTTGTAGATCTCCATAAATTTCGAAAGCGAAATTTTATTTATGAAAGGAAAGGCCTTAGGGCTAACAGCTTGTGTAGCTCCATAAATAAATGGTAGTCCCACAAGTGTGGCGAGTACCTAGCCTTCGCGCATTTGACCTCTTAAAACTATATTACTGACTAGAAATCAGAAACTATAACGGGTAGTTCGATTTAAATCTTATCATCCAAATGCGAACAAAGAACACAGTTAGGAAACGACATGAAACTTCCTAACAGATTGAAATTCAATGCCATACTGATACGAGAACTGAGAACTTTGCCTCTCGCGTCCAGTGATGATGTTCTTGTTGTTGTCGTGGACTTCACTCCAGAGACTAGTTAGATGCAGCTCTCCACGCTACTCTGTCCTGAGCAAGCTTCTTCATTTCCAAGTAACTACTGCAGCTCTCTGAATCTGTTTAGTGTATTTATGCCTTGATCTCCATCTACGATTTTTAACCTCCGCGCTTCCTTCAGTACTAAATTGATGGTCCCTTGATGCCTCAGAACGTTTCGTACCAACCGATCCCTTCTTCTAGTCAAGCTGTGCCGCAAATTCCTCTTCTCCCCGAGTCTGTTCAGTACCTCCTTATTAGTTATGTGATCAACCCATCTAATCTTCAGCATTCTTCTGTAGCACCACATTTCGAAAGCTTCTATTCTCTTCTTGTCTAA
The DNA here is from genome assembly GCF_023897955.1 of Schistocerca gregaria. Classification (NCBI taxonomy): domain Eukaryota; kingdom Metazoa; phylum Arthropoda; class Insecta; order Orthoptera; family Acrididae; genus Schistocerca; species Schistocerca gregaria. The sequence continues at coordinate 343,972,013 of NC_064926.1, read as the reverse complement.
ACTATTTATTGTCCACGTTTCACTTCCATACATGGCTACGCTCCTATGCAAATACTTCGAGAAAAGGCCCTCTGACCCTTAAATCTATACTCGATGTTAACAAATGTCTCTCCTTCAGAAAATCTTTCCTTGCCATTGCCAGTCTACATTTTATATCCTCTCTACTTCGACCACAAGTTATTTTGCTCCCCAAACAGCAAAACACATCTACTACTATAAGTGTCTCAGCATCACCTAATTAAATTCCATTACCCTCGTTTAACTGTTTTTGATGGTCATCTAATACCCTCCTTTCAAATTGTAAATAGCCTTTCGCTGCCCATATTTGACGCCTGCCACTTTCAGAATTTGAAAGAGAATACTCCAGTCAACATTGTCAAAAGCTTTCTCTAAGTCTACAAATGTTAGGAATGTAAGTTTGCCTTTCCTTAATCTGCCTATTAAGATGAGTCGAAGGGTCAGTATTGCCTCAGCTGTTCCACCATTTCTACGGAAACCAAACTGATCTCCTCCGAGGTCAGCTTCTACCAGTTTTTCCACTCGTCTGTAAAGAATTCGTGTTAGTATTTTGCAGCCGTGACTTATTAAACTGATAGTTCGGTAATTTTCATACCTGTCAACAGTTACTTCGTTTGGGATTGAATTAATTATAACTTTTTCGAAGTCTGAGGGTATTTCGCCTGTCTCATACATCTTGCTCAGCAGGTGGTAGAGTTTTGTCAGGGCAGGCTTTCTCACGACTGTGAGTAGCTCTAATGTAATGTTGTCTACTCCCGGGGCATTGTTTCGACTTAGGACTTTCAGTGCTCTTTCAAACTCTTCGCGCAGTATCATTACCTGCATTTCATGTTCATTTACGTCCTATTGAATTTCCATAACATTGCCCCCAAGCACATCACCCTATATATATTCCTTCCACCTTTATGCCTTCCCTTCTTTGCTTAGAACTGGTTTTCCATCTGAGCTCTTGATATCCATACAAGTGGTTCTCTTTTCTCCAAAGGTCTCTTTAATTTTCCTACAGGCAATATCTATCTTACCCCTAGTGAGATAAGCCTCTACATCCTTACATTTCTCCTCTAGCCATTACTGCTTAGCCATTTTGCACTTCCTGTCGATCTAATTTTTGAGATTTTTGTATTCTTTTTTGCCCCGTTCATTTACTGCATTTTCATATGTTTTCGTTTCAACAATTAAATTCAATATTTCTTCTGTTACCTTAGGATTTCTACTAACCCTTGTATTTTTACCTACTTGATCCTCTACTGCCTTCATTATTTCAGCTTACAAAGCTACCCATTCTAGTTTATTTCTTTCCCTTGCATTTGTCAATCGTTCATTAATATTCTCTGTGAAAACACTCTAAAACCTTTGGTTCCTTCAGTTTATCCAGATTTCATCTCCTTAAATGCCCCACTTTTTGCAGTTTCTTCAGTTGTAATCTACAGTTTACAACCGATAGTTTTGATCTACAGTCCACATCTGCCCTCGAAATGTCTTACAATTTAAAACCTGATTCTTAAATCTCTGTCCTACCATTATATAATCCATCTTACACCCATCGCATCTTCTCCAAACATCTACTGAATCTTACGAATTGTTTCGCTTTAAGAATCATCACGCTTTTGAGAAAATTTGATGTAGTATCTTTGCTCAACACGTTCAGTAATCTTGCGAGAATCCGTAATCCGGCAAACACGTCGTGTAGCAACTCACTGAGCGACCGACAGGCAGCGGCTGACGCCCTGGAACGCGGGGACAAAATTAACGCATGCGCAAAAAGGTCTCTTCCTTTACTGTGTACAGTGGAGCCGCGCTATCGTCTGTATTTTGCGCAGGAAAATCAGAGGTCGGACACTTTTTAGACAGACCTCGGTTACATTGTGAGCATGCTCTGATTTCCGCAAACACTCCTACATTTGCAGGTAGGCGTTGAGTAACAACTTTCAGGAGAAGCCTTACCAATGCAGTTGCGCGGGCCTCCGCTGAAGGGCACGTAGGCGAAGGGGTGCCTGCCCTGCACCCTCTCCGGCAGGAAGTTGTCCGGGTCGAAGCGCTCCGGGTCCGGCCAGTGGTCGGGGTCACGGTGGGCGTGGTAGATGTGCAGCGTCAGTGTGGTACCCTCCGGGATGTTGTAGCCGGCTGACAACAAGAATAAGAGGTAGGCTTAGACTGCGCCCAGAGGGGAGTACGTGGTAATAAATACACCTCGTCAATATAGAATTCTGTCTCGGTTTGGACTATGGTTTCAACTGCTCTGCTAGATGTACACAGCTCAGCTCCTGATGTTCTCAAGCAATGGCTACAAAGAATGGATGGAATGGGAATCTAAAAAGAAACACTAGGTTTTAGCTTACCGTCGACAAGGAGGACACTGGAGGCAGATCACAAATTCGGAATGGAGAAGGGAGACTGACTTATCCGTTTGATAGGAACCATCTCCGAAATTATTTTGAGTGACTGAGGAAAACCAGGTAGTCGCTAAATTTGGATGACCTGAGGTCCGATCTGCTGTCCTCCTGTACGCGAGTTCAATGCCTTAACCAGTGCGTCCCCTCGCTCGATGTAATCTAAGAGGTTTTCTGACAGATCGAGGTTCTCCCTAGCTGCCAGGAAAAAATCCTCAGATACCAGAAGTAATTGACATAGCAAACAAAGCCTGCATTCACTCTTGGTTGGTTTCTCTTTCTTTCTTTCTTTGAGGCAAAAGTCTTCCGACTTGTTTGTTGCGGCGCGCCAAGAATTCCTCTCCTGTGCCAACTTCTTCGTCTCAGAGTAGCTGTTGCACCCTGCGTCCTCAATTATTTGCTGGATTTATTTCTCTTATTTACACAAATTCAACACGTTACACAACTTCATTACCTTGGAGCCTCGTACATTAAAGACGATTATAGAAATTAATACAACCTATCTGTGAATGATGATGATTCTTCGAAGAAAAATAATAATAATTATAACTTTCTGCAGAAAGCCTTGTTTAAATGTTACAGACTAAGACGAGAACATTCCAAATTGTAAATAAATGACATTAATGAAACTTGGCGGGTGTGCAGAGGTGGAAAAATAATCCAATACACACTTTTTGTTTGTCTGTGTCCAGTTTCACACACCTCGAAAGCTCAATTAGTATGTTAGGTTTAGAGGAAATATCTTCGAAAGAATAATAGGTTTTCGTATAGTATTTCAAGTGTGGTTACCTGTCTTGAAAACCGTATAATCAACTTGGAATTTTCCAAAGGCAACACCACCATTAATTTTGAAAAATGGAAACTTAAGTTACAATGCAGATTAAGTAAGCTTTAAAGGCATGTACACCGATGTGTAATACCACTGATTACTGAAACACCGCTTTTGAAGTATAGCTCTACACAATGTGCTGTCGAAGATAAGAAAATACCTAAGAAGTCAATATTATTCATCTTATTCATTTTACTTGTATTTGTTTTATGTTTTAAATTCTTACTTTGCGTTTTAAATTTATGTTTTTCTGGTTTTGTACAGTACTCTACTGTTTTACTTGCTTGTATTTGGTTAAAGAAAATAATAAGTAACATATTATTACCATGCAAAGTCGTTAAAATAATGGTAATCTGTCAAGAAATTCTTAAAACATAAATTTTCCTACAGCACATTAAATGGACGAAATTTTCTTCCATACTGTAAACGGCGGAGAACAAAATATAGAACAAAACTGCGGGATTTCAAATTGTTACGGGTGATTCTCTAAATATCCCGATTTGTATCAGGTATATTTCAGTACCTTGGTAAGCTATGGCGTCGAAAACTGATTATTTACTAGTGGATACATTATATTGTTTCTCGAGGGGAGACTGAAATCATAATCATTCCACAGAACTATATCGGAAAATCTACTCACAGAGGCCTTCCAACATCGAAAGCCGTATACATCTCACTTCCGTACTCGCGCCGTCATCCCTATTGCGATCAACAAAAAAATGTGTGTGAAATCTTGTGGAACTTAACTGCTAAGGTCATCAGACCCTAAGCTTACACACTACTTAACCTAAATTATCCTAAGCACAAACACACACACCCATGGCCGCCAGGACCAGCCGCACAGTCCATGACTGCATCGCCCTTAGACAGCTCGGCTAATCCCGCGCGGCTGCGATCAACAGATGGACAAGTTCCTTGTTCTCTGGTGCGCTGCTCTGAACTGTTCTTTCACATTGACCACGCCAACAATCGAACAACAATACAGATTGTTCTACTTCACTGGGAAATAAACCATCTTTCAAAGGTCCTTAGACCTGGTCAGGCGTTGATTTACCAGTTTCTGTCACAAGGATATGTGGGGTTTCAAGTAGAATTCTCGAATTCTCGGTCCAACTAAAATTAAGAAAACTATGAAATGGTGTGTGGCCAGTGCGAAAGAAATGGTTTGAGAGTGGTGGCCGAGGATATGGAACTTGAACTGCGTTATCCCAAAGGCTCAAGTGCACACATAAAGCCGTGGGTCATATACGGTTTTCGATGTTAGAGGACCTTCGTAACTGGATTTTCTTATCTACTTCTGTTGTAAGAGTATGATGTCAATCTCCAATTGACATACAATATAATCAAGCTTCAGCCAGTAGTACATAATCAATTCGCTTCACCAAGCCTTAACAGTGTACTGAAATACGTGTGATACAAATAAGGATATTTGGAGGATCACCTGTGACAATTTGAAATCGTGTTGAATTTTGTTTTATATTGTGTTCCCCGTTGTATATTATGTGAATAAATTTCGTTCATTTTATAACGATGGTGTAAAAAACGTTGCGTTATAAAGATTTCTGTACAGATTTTTATTACTGTAATGGTTTTATATCATAAATTTAAGTAACACATTACACATATATGAGATGGTAAACCAAAGAACAAAACGAAAGCGATGAAAGTAAAATTAAATAAAAAAACATAAACCAAATATAACTAGAATAAAAAAGAAGACCAATCATGAATATTTAGCCATTTTAATCACGTATGTTGAAAATGTTCCGATAGAACTTGTGTGCAGCTTACTTTCCAGATATGGTATTTCTGAAACCAGCTTTACTGCACTTGGGTGTATGTAGCATGTAAGCTTACTTAATTTGTTGTAACAGAAGTACATATTTTTCAAAATTAATTAATGTTGGTGGGGTATTCAGTAAAATTTCAACTTACAAAAGTTATCTGCATATAGGCTTTTATACGAAAAACATTTCTTATATTAGTGTCTTGAAAGGAGGATTAAGATGAACATCAACAAAAGCAAAACGAGGATAATGGAATTGTAGTCGAATTAAGTCGGGTGATGCTGAGGGAATTAGATTAAGAAATGAGACACTTAAGGTAGTAAAGGAGTTTTGCTACTTGGGGAGCAAAATAACTGATGATGGTCGAAGTAGAGAGGATATAAAATGTAGACTGGCAATGGCAAGGAAACCGTTCCTGACGAAGAGAAATTTGTTAACATCGAGTATAGATTTAAGTGTCAGGAAGTCACTTCTGAAAGTATTTGCATGGAGGGTAGCCATGTATGGAAGTGAAACATGGACGATAAATAGTTTGGACAAGAAGAGAATAGAAGCTTTCGAAATGTGGTGCTACAGAAGAATGCTGAAGATTAGATGGGTAGATCACATAACTAATGAGGAGGTACTGAATAGAATTGGGGAGAAGTAAAGTTTGTGGCACAACTTGACTAGAAGAAGCGATCGGTTGGTAGGACATGTCCTGAGGCATCAAGGGATCACCAATTTAGTATTGGAGGGCAGCGTGGAGGGTAAAAATCGTAGAGGGAAACCAAGAGGTGAATACACTAAGCAGATTCAGAATGTTGCAGTAGGTACAGGGAGATGAAAAAGCTTGGACAGGATATAGTAGCACGGAGAGCTGCATCAAACCAGTCTCAGGACTGAAGACCACAACAACAACAACACCGCTTAGAGGATATTCCGCCTAAACCTAATATGCCAAATTACCTTTTGGGGTAATACATACCCCAAAAGGTAATTTGGAATATTTCGCTTTTAAGGGGTAATACATAACCCTTAAAAGCGAAATTAGGCACAAACAAAACAATTTGATTGCATTATTTTGCCCCTCTACACACATGCCTAGTTTTAACATGATCGTTTATTCAAAATTCAGAATTTTCCGTTATGAGATACTGACGGTAGGAAAAGACAGGCACCTTTCAGAAGACTTTTTTTATCTTTTACTCCTGAATCTATGACCGCCTTGTAAGTAAGTCCCACTTGCAAATGTCCGCGAGGGGATTTCTGGTTCCAGCTGTGATCATAATGCGAGATGAGAAATCCTTCCAATTTAATTTTGAAAATGCACAAGGCTATTTGCAATGTGTACACAACGCACAGCCTATTTGTAGACATGGCCAGTGTACCAACGCCGCCGACAGTCGCGCGCGACGTGATTGATTGGAGCTTTCTCTGTGGTCGGGCGGATTCATATTTTGTACTTTTTATGCTCTGCTCCAAAGAATGGAGCGGACTGTTTGAGATCTGACTCATTACAAAGCAGCTAACAAATAGTTAAATTTACTCAGGTACTACAAACAGGAAAGAAATAAACGGCTGTCGATACACTGAAACCATGTATCATTGCAAAGTAAACAAAGGTAAGCAGTCAGTGTGTCCCTAAGGAGTTAGTGTCTCGCTATGCCAATACTTTTTTTCATCTAGCACCCAACACTCATTTCTATCTACACATTCACCGCAACAACTGCAGTGTAACGATCTTAAATAGGATATGACGTCTACTACAAGGCGCCGTAAGTTGGTTTGGCAAAATATTAATAAGATTTGACTATGAAAAATGCAAATAGCAGAGCAAATTAAAATAACTGAAATTTTGAAAGTAAAGAGACAATTACAGTAATATTATTGATCCATTAGCTTCCGAGCGAAAGTTCAGCGCTTGCATTTCCACCAGTTTTTATGAAAATGTGGTTGTCTCGGCCAAAGTACTCATTTTAATGCGAAAACAACAACGGTAAATAATAGTTCTCTGGCGAGAGCGAGGGGGTGTAGTTTGTCTATATGATAGAATCAGTCTCATAGATAGTGGTCTACATTTTCATCAGTTCACTTGTACGTTGAAGGACATGAGAAGTATCATTGCATTTCAATTACAACATAAGGTTATTAGACAACATTATCACCTACTGCATCGCAGCTGCCGACGTAGAGAGCGAGGGTTAGAATCACGGTGGCGGCAGAAAATTTCATCTTTGGGAATTGTAATACACTTAGTACAGTTTTTAGGGGAGACGTACCTATCACCAGACTGTGTAATTGTATGGGGCATTATCTAAGAAATATATACACAATTCTTCACGCATTATAGGCGTAATACTCAGTTGACTGGAGGCCAGATGTGACACTCGGGTGTCTCTAATGGCGCAGATGTCGACGGAACGAGAAACGTGATCATCTAGGGCTCCGTGAGGTTGAACTCCTTACTTCCTTTCAATTCTTATCCAGACAACACATACACAAGCCTTATAACTGCTATCTAGACAATATATACAGGGTGGTCCCATGATAGTGACCGAGCCAAATATCTCACGAAATAAGCATCAAACGCAAAAACTACAAAGAACGAATCTCGTCTAACTTGAAGGGGGTAAGCACATGGCGCTATGTTTGATCCTCTAGATGGCGCTGCCATAGGCCAAATGGATGACAACTGCGTTTTTTTTTTTTAAATAGGAAAAATAGGAACCCCCATTTTATTACATATTCGTGTAGTACGTAAAAAAATATGAATGTTTTAGTTGGACCACTTTTTTCGCTTTGTGATAAATGGCGCTGTAATAGTCACAAACATATAAGTACGTGGTATTACGTAACATTCCGCCAGTGCAGACAGCATTTGCTTCGTGATACATTACACGTGTTAAAATGGACCGTTTACCAATTTCGGAAAAGGTAAATACCGTGTTTATGTATGACTATTGTGATCGAAATGCTGCTCGGTATCCTGGACGACATCATCCAAATGTCCGGACCGTTCGCCGGATAGTTACGTTATTTAAGGATACAGAAAGTGTTCAGCCACATGTGAAACGTCAACCACGATCTGCAACAAATGATGGTGCCCAAGGAGGTGTTTTAGCTGCTGTCGCGGCTAATCCGCACATCAGTAGCAGACAAATTGCGCGAGAATCGGGAATCTCATAAACGTCGGTGTTGAGAATGCTGCATCAACATCGATTGCACCCGTACCATATTTGTATGTACCAGGAATTGCATGGCGACGACTTTGAACGTCGTGTACAGTTCGGCCACTGGGCACAAAAGAAATTACTGGACGATGACAGATTTCTTGCACCCGTTCTGTTTAGCGACGAAGCGTGATTCACCATTAGCGGTAACGTAAACCGGCATAATATGCACTATTGGGCAACGGAAAATCCACGATGGCTACGACAAGTGAAATATCAGAGGCCTTGGCGTGTTAATATATGGTGCAGCATTATGGAAGGAAGGATAATTGGCCCTCATTTTATCGATGGCAATCTAACTGGTGCTATGTATGCTGATTTCCTACAAAATGTTCCACCGGTGTTACTACAAGATGTTTCACTGCATGACAAAATGACGATGTACGTCCAACATGATGGATGTCCGGCACATAGTTCGCGTGCGGTTGATGCGGTATTGAATGGAATATTTCATGACAGGTGTATTGTTCGTCGAAGCACCATACCATGGCCCGCACGTTCACCGGATCTGACACCCCGGATTTCTTTCTGTGGGGAAAGTTGAAGGACATTTGCTATCGTGATCCACCGACAGCGGATTGTCAATGCATGTGCAAACATTACGGAAGGCGAACTATTCGCTGTTGAGAGAAATGTCGTTACACGTGTTGCCAAATGCATTGAGGTTGACAGACATCATTTTGACCATTTTTATTGCATTAATGTGGTATTTAGAGGTAATCACGTTGTAACAGCATGCGTTCTCAGAAATGATAAGTTCACAAAGGTACGTGTATCACATTGGAACAACCGAAATAAAATGTTCAAACTGACCTAAGTTCTGTATTTTAATTTAAAAAACCTACTTGGTAGCAACTGTTCGTCTAAAATTGTGACTTATATGTTTGTGACCATTACAGCGCCATCCATCACAAAGCGAAAAAAATGGTCCAGCTAAAAGATTCATATTTCTTTACGTACTACAAGAATGTGTAATAAAAATGGGAGCTCCTATTTAAAAAAAAACGCAGTTGATATCCGTTTGACCTATGGCAGGCCCCCTTCAAGCTATATATATAATGCTATCCGCAACAAGTGTCTCGTCCTACTGGGATTCACTGGTCAAACTAGCTATGGAAGTACAATATCAGACAAATTGCTCAACCCAGTCGAGGATATCTAGCTCATAAAATCATGGGAACCACTCATTTCACGCGTGCAATGTCAGAAGAATTGTTGTTCAGAGTCTTCCATGCTTGGCGGTCCAACACACCCATCCACCTACGTCATCAACCACATATTTCTTAAGCACTCTGTATTTGCTCACTCTGCGCTTGTTTGATTTTACCTTTGGACCGATAAAGTTTTATCTGTGACTGAAGCTCTTGTTTCCAGCTGTGTTATCGCGAACTAAGGCGCGTTAACTCCGCAACATTCTGTCAAGTTGCTTCAGTTCTGTCAGTGACTCACCTTGAAAATGGCTGTAAGATTATTAGAGCAGATATCGCGAGAGGAAATAAAACTATCCCGACTACAACCATTAAAGATGACGGACTATTCAACGCACCGGAGAAAACTGCAAGAAATGCACTTTCATTAAATCGGTGTCAGATAAAGTATGCTGATTTCCAGTTCATCCGTCATTTCCAAAATGATTGTTGTTCAACAGAGAATAATACAATAATAAATGCGCTCCCAAGTCGCAGTGAAGTTAGTCGTTCTTGAATACTAACTTTAGGTAACACCAGAAGGCTCACAGGACAATAATTGAAATGACAGGGCGCAACTTATATTACTCAGGCTGTATAGCAGTTGCTCAATAATCTACAATGAAATACGTGCACCAGTTAGTATTTCAGTGGCACAAACCATAAGCAAATTAAACTGATGCAGTGAATTCTATTTTACGCTGGAGAACCAAAGAAATTGGTACACGTTCCTAATATAGCGTAGGACTCCGGCGAACACGCAGGAGTGGCGCAACACGACGTGGCATGAACTCCACTAACGTCTGAAGTAATCCAGGAGGGAACTGCCACCATGAATCTTGCAACGCTGTCCATAAATCCGTAAGAATTCGAGGAAGTGGAGATCTCTTCTAAACAGCACGTTGCAAGTATCCCAGTGTTCATGTCTGGGGGAGTTTGGTGGCCAGCGGAAATGTTAACACTTAGAATAGTGTTCCTGGAGGCACTCTGTAGCAATTCTGGGCTAGTGAGGTGTCCCATAGTCCAGCTGGATTTGTCCAAGTGTGTCGGAATGCACAGTGGACATGAATGGACACAGGTGATCAGACGGGATGTTTGCGTACGTGTCGCCTGTCACACTTGTATCAAGACGTATCATGGGTCCCATATCAGTCCAACTGCCCAAGCCCAATACCATTACAGAGTCTCCACCAGTTTGAACAGTCGTATACTTACTTGCAGGGTACATAGATTAATGAGGTTGTCTCCATACCCGTACACGTCCATCTGCTCGACACAATTTGAAACCAGACTCATCTGACCAGGCAACATGTTTTCAGTCAGCAACAGGTTACTCTCGGTGTTGACGGGCCTAGGGGAGGCGTCAAGTTTTATGTCGTGCAGTCATCAAGGGTACACGAGTGGACCTTCGGCTCTGAAAGCCCATATCGATGCTGTTTCGTTGAATGGCTCGCAAGCTGACACTAGTTAATGGCCCAGTATTGAAATCTGCAGCAATTTGCGGGATGGTTGCAATTCTGTCAAGTTGAATGATTCCCGTCAGTCGTTGTTGGTCCCGTTCTTGCAGGATCTTTTTCCGAGCGCAGCGATGTCGGAGATGTGATGTTTTACCGAGTACCTGTTATTCACAGTACACTCGTAAAATGGTCATACGGGAAAATCCCCACTTCAACGCGACCTCGGAGATGTTTTGTCTCATCGCTCGTTCGCCGATTATAGCACCAAGTTCAAACTCACTTAAATCCTGATAACCTGCCATTATAGCAGCAGTAACCGATCCAACAACTGCGCCAGACACTTGATGTCTTAAATAGGCGTTGCCGACCGCAGCGACGTATCCCTGCATATGAATACTCTTGCCTACACCAGTTCCTTTGGCGCTTCAGGGTATTAAAATTATTATTATTATTAGTTATTATTAAAATTATATTTCATTAGAAAATTAACTGCTTATAAAATATCTGTCGTAAGTCGTCCGAAGAACATACCTATCTGTATATCTTGCGTGGCCTTACGACCGATGAATGGCACACTGGGATACAGCCTCAAGGATTCCTTGATGACCATTTCGAGATACTTCATGTTATGCAGATCCTGCATTGTTGGTGATCTCTCAGGGTCATCTTGGAATATGTCCTTCTGTTCGGAGTAAACTCTCTCCTGCAAACAAAGGAACATGGTTTATTAACGTCCATAGTCGCTTCTCCCTGCTGTCAAGTTCTCTGTAGAGGGACTCACCTGTATGCCTGGATGATGCCCCAACAGGATGAGGACCCACGACATGCCAACTGTGGTCGTGTCGTGACCCTACAACAGACATTGCTCTTAATGCGAGAGCTTGAAATAATGGAGAGCTTAGAAGAATGGAAGTGGCTTGTACATTTTCCAATTTCAAAGAGTATCGGTGGGAACACATTAGTTTCAGTAAGAGGTAGTGACAGTCACATGGTTTGTAATTCCTTACGACGAATTTCATGGCACAGATCCAATGATATCACACCTCCAGATTTGTGGGATGTTCATCACTATACGAAAAGGAGCCTGCTCACTGAATTTCTCATTTTCTGTAGACAAATAAAGCTGCCTGAAGTAAGATGAGGGTAGCGAATGGAAATGGAAAGGGGTACGATTACAGTTCACATCTCTTGTGTAGGTATATTTTCCTTTATTCAGTGTGCCACGTAGGTACATTAAAAATAACAGGCAAAACTGTGGTTCAGTGCAGAATCAGGATTAGGAAAAAGCAGGTCCTACGCTTCTACTCGGATCACGTAATTACATGTTCTTCACGACGGAAATGAAATTTTTGGTTGTTAATCGTATGGTCTATAGAAGATCTAGTAGTTTTAAATTCAAAGTGACATCAGCATGGTCAGCACTGAATGAACCAACCTCACCTCCAACAGCGCATCGTAAAGTAGGTAGCATATCTCACAGAATGATCCAAGTCATCCTTAACAAAAAGCTATGAACTGAACAGAAATATTTTAGCATCTTCATTTGCAGACTGTAATATATGCTAACGCAGCCCAAGCTGATTTCGAATGTTCGCATTAGAGAACAAAGCGAAATGTCAGTGTGTAGAGACGCCTACATCTAGCACTTCAACGATGTTCTGTGACAATGTAATCCTCGCCCTCACGCCGGGCAATGAACTAATACTCGAAACAGGTATTCAGTTAATGCTTTCGACCACACCTAAGAATTTTCAAAGGAGTCACTTACTATCTTTAAGGGAAAAGATGCCAGTAAACTATATGGATTAGCCTAAGTAATACTACTCTGCTCTGATGTTTACCGATTTTGTTGCCTTATGAACAAAACGAAAATTTTCATTGGTTCGAGACAATGGGGATACAGATCCCCAAGGAACTGGACTTCCCTAAATCTGACTAATATATTGAGCAGAATACTCTACGTAATAATATTTTGTCTGGTGACTTGTCTTTAAAACATTGCCTTGTATAGAATTTATGGTTGCTAATTGCAAAGAATGACACATTTTCAGTTGCAGTGTTCTGTGCCACCAGTCCACAGAAAACATTCATTACTAAGATAAATAGATTTAACACTGAATCAGTGAGCACTCGTTAAAATCACTGCTTCGTGTGGAAAAATATTAAACTTTTTGTTAATTTCTTCAGCAGAGGTTAATTTAATTTCGCAGTAAGTAATATGTTGGACTTGTACTACTATACACAAAAGAGGCAAGGAAAATTGCTCGCGTTTGCATAAAAGCTATTTAACGGCTCCGAGGAAAGTAGCCAGAAACATTACCATAAAACGCTGGCGAAATTAGTAGTGGTCGACAGTATATGCATATCTCAGTAGTGAAAGCTTACAGTTTTACTGGCTATGAGATCCAGTGTGTTGGAGTTGGTGACTAATTGGCTGGGAAATCCGTGTCGCGTGCCGCGAAGTACACATGACTCACCTCGAACATAAATGTGTCCACTTCCTCCTGCAGCTCTGTGTCGGTGAGTTTCTTCCCATCCTCAGACTCGACAAGAAGCATGTCCAGGAGCGCCACACGACGCTTTCTCCCTGTAAACATAGACATCGCATTAAGTGGCGATGCATGTACTGTGGCAATAAGAAATCTGATTACTTCAGCAAACCCACGCACCCAGAACATCGTACTGTGCCACCTTTTCGTCAGTTTTGCTGGCCCTCCTCGACTGCTTCTTTTGTTGAATCACCTGAAACAAAAATCAGATATTTATATATTCGCATAAAGATCAAATGTGGCTGCAAGGCTGATCATCAACTTTGTAACATCCCCTAAACGCCCAATCGATGCGAAATACCGGATTTTGTTACAAGAAAAGACGAATTGCGCTGGATGACTTCGGCTGCTCTCACCGTGCCAAAACGTCGAGCAAGCATACTCATTCTTATGAGTAAGATGTAAAGCAAATAAGCTTCACATTCAGTACTGACATGTTTAACATGACACGGAAGGTACTTTAAGGAGCATAAAGAGAGCAACTTGATGTATCTCTGATACGTATTTGCATGAAGTTGCTGGTGTAATGCCCTGACAAGCAGTTTTCAGGAAAGATTTATTGACCCCTCCACACACCCGCCAAGTTTCAGCATGACCGTTTGTTTACACTTGGTAATTTACTGACGATAGGAAACGACACACTCCTTTCAGCAGATTTTTTATCTTTCACTCCTGAGCCTGTGACCGCCTTGTCAGGAAATCCCACTTGGAAATATCTGGCACTGTACTGAACGGAAATCTCCTGAACACTTTGATCATATACGCGAAACTATAGGTCTGACAGAGCATTCACGTCTTGAGTGTAACTTGTATAAGAAGACGGGCTGCTCTGGCCGAAAGCTCGCTTCAAAAGGGCAACTAATTAGGGAAATTGAGAATACGATTAATCAACACAACACAGTACTTATAAATGAAAATAATTGTTGTTGTTGTTGTTGTCTTCAGCCCTGAGACTGGTTTGATGCAGCTCTCCATGCTACTCTATCCTGTGCAAGCTTCTTCGTCTCCCAGTACCTACTGCAACCTACATCCTTCTGAATCTGCTTAGTGTATTCATTTCTTGGTCTCCCTCTACGATTTTTACCCTCCACGCTGCCGTCCAATGCTAAATTGGTGATCCCTTGATGCCTCAAAACATGTCCTACCAACCGTTCCCTTCTTCTAGTCAAGTTGTGCCACAAACTCCTCTTCTCCCCAATCCTATTCAGTACCTCCTCATTAGTTATATGATCTATCCACCTTATCTTCAGCATTCTTCTGTAGCACCACATTTCGAACGCTTCTATTCTCTTCTTGTCCAAACTATTTATCGTCCATGTTTCACTTCCATACATGGCTACACTCCAAACAAATACTTTCAGAAAAGACTTCCTGATACATAAATCTATATTCGATGTTAACAAATTTCTCTTCTTCAGAAACGCTTTCCTTGCCATTGCCAGCCTACATTTTATATCCTCTCTACTTCGACCATCATCAGTTATTTTACATCCTAAATAGCAAAACGCTTTTACTACTTTAAGTGTCTCATTTTCTAATCTAATTCCCTCAGCATCACCCGATTTAATTTTACTACATTCCATTATCCTCGTTTTACTTTTGTTGATGTTCATCTTATATCCTCCTTTCAAGACACTGTCCATTCCGTTCAACTGATCTTCCAAGTCCTTTGCCGTCTCTGACAAAATTGCAATGTCATAGGCGAACCTCAAAGTTTTTACCTCTTCTACATGAATTTTAATACCTACTCCAAATTTTTCTTTTGTTTCCTTTACTGCTTGCTCAATATATAGATCGAATAACATCGGGGAGAGGCTACAACCCTGTCTCACTCCTTTCCGAACCACTAACCACTTCTTCCCTTTCATGCCCCTCGACTCTTATGACTGCCATCTGGTTTCTGTACAAATTGTAAATAGCCTTTCGCTCCCTGTCTTTTACCCCTGTCACCTTTAGAATTTGAAAGAGAGTATTCCAGTCAACATTGTCAAAAGCTTTCTCTAAGTCTACAAATGCTAGAAACGTAGGTTTGCCTTTTCTTAATCTTTCTTCTAAGATAAGTCGGAAGGTCAGTATTGCCTCACGTGTTCCAACATTTCTACGGAATCCAAACTGATCCTCCCCGAGGTCCGCATATACGAGTTTTTCCATTCGTCTCTAAAGAATTCGCGTTAGTATTTTGCTGCTGTGACTTATTAAACTGATAGTTCGGTAATTTTCACATCTGTCAGCACCTGCTTTCTTTGGGATTGGAATTATTATATTCATCTTGAAGTCTGAGGGTATTTCGCCTGTCTCATACATCTTGCTCACCAGCTGGTAGAGTTTTGCCATGACTGGCTCTCCCAAGGCCGTCAGTAGTTCTAATGGAATGTTGTCAACTCCAGGGGCCTTGTTTCGACTCAGGTCTTTCAGTGCTCTGTCAAACTCTTCACGCAATATCATATCTCCCATTTCGTCTTCATCTACACCCTCTTCCGTTTCCATAATATTGTCCTCAAGAAAAACGCCCTTGTATAAACCTTCTATATACTGCTTCCACCTTTCTGCCTTCCCTTCTTTGCTTAGAACTGGGTTGCCATCTGAGCTCTTGATATTCATACACATGGTTCTCTTCTCTCCAAAGGTCTCTTTAATTTTCCTGTAGGCAGTATCTATCTTACCCCTACATCCTTACATTTGTCCTCTAGCCATCCCTGCTTAGCCATTTTGCACTTCGTGTCGATCTCATTTTTGAGATGTTTGTATTCCTTTTTGCCTGCTTCAGTTATTGCATTTTTATATTTTCTCCTTCCATCAATTAAATTCAATATTTCTTCTGTTACCCAAGGATTTCTAGCAGCCCTCGTCTTTTTACCTACTTGACCCTCTGCTGCCTTCACTACTTCATCCGTCAGAGCTACCCATTCTTCTTCTACTCTGTTTCTTTCCCCCATTCCTGTCAATTGTTCCTTACGCTCTCCTTGAAACTCTGTACAACCTCTGGTTCTTTCAGCTTATCCAGATCCCATGTCCTTAAATTCCCACCTTTTTGCAGTTTCTTCGGTTTTAACCTAGAGGTCATAACCAATAGATTGTGGTCAGAGTCCACATCTGCCCCTGGAAATGTCCTACAATTTAAAACCTGATTCCTAAATCTCTGTCTTACCATTATATAATCTATCTGATCCCTTTTAGTATCTCCAGGATTTTTCCATGTATACAACCTTCTTTTAGGATTCTTGAACCAAGTGTTAGCTATGATTAAGTTATGCTCTGTGCTAAACTCTACCAGACGGCTTCCTCTTTCATTTCTTAGCCCCAATCCATAATCACCTACAATGTTTCCTTCTCTCCCTTCTCTTAGTGACGAATTCCAGTCACCCATGACTATTAAATTTTCGTCTCCCTTCACTAGTTAAATAATTTAGTTTATCTCATCATACATTTCATCACTTTCTTCATCATCTGCAGAGCTAGTTGGCATATAAACTTGTACTACTGTAGTAGGCATGGGCTTTGTGTCTATCGTGGCCACAATAATGCGTTCACTATGCTGTTTGTAATAGCTTACCCGCACTCCTATTTTTTATTCATTATTAAACCTACTCCTTCATTACCCCTATTTTATTTTGTATTTATAACCAACCCTGTATCCACCTGACCAAAAGACTTGTTCCTCCTGCCACCGAACTTCACTAATTCCCACTACATCTAACTTTAACCTATCCATTTCCCATTTTAAATTTTCTAACCTACCAGCCCGATTGAGGGATCTGACATTCCACGCTCCGATCCGTAGAACGCCAGTTTTCTTTCTCCTGATAACGACGTCCTCCTTAGTAGTCCTCGCCCGGAGATCCGAATGGGGGACTATTTTACCTCCGGAATATTTTACCCAAGAGGACGCCATCATCATTTAATCATACAGTAAAGCTGCATGTTCTCGGGAAAAATTACGGCTGTAGTTTCCCTTGCTCTCAGCCGTTCGCAGCACCAGCACAGTAAAGCCGTTTTGGTTAATGTTGCAAGGCCAGATCAGTCAATCATCCAGACTGTTGCCCCTGCAACTACTGAAAAGGCTGCTGCCCCTCTTCAGGAACCACACGTTTGTCTGGCCTCTCAACAGATACCCCTCCGTTGTGGTTGCACCTACGGTACGGCCATCTGTATCGCTGAGGCACGCAAGCCGCCCCACCAACGGCAAGGTCCATGGTTCATGGGGGGGATGTATAATTATGCTTCATAAACAGTACAGTTACACGTAAAATCGAAAGGCGAAGGCTCGTTCGAATACTGGGCGGCGCGTGGCGGGCAACAATCTTAACCATCCCTTCCTATCTTTCTTTCATTCTCTTCTAAT
Organism: Schistocerca gregaria; assembly: GCF_023897955.1. NCBI lineage: Eukaryota > Metazoa > Arthropoda > Insecta > Orthoptera > Acrididae > Schistocerca > Schistocerca gregaria. Next base: position 343,954,242 of record NC_064926.1, on the reverse strand, counting down.
TTATTAACATTTGTACTTAACATCCTCCGCTCATTCTACTTATCTCCAGCTTATATTTTACTTCACTTTTTTAAATTCATTCTTATTACTTCGTTTTTCTCTGTGGAAAACAATATTTACGTGTAATATGGACCAGTTTACGTTATTACGTGAAAACAATTGCAAAATATGTGACCAGTTTTAAATTACCAGGTAACAGATATTCAATAAGGCAATAAACGAAATTCAGGCCTGATAGATGAAGCCAATCTGATTCGGTTGGGAAGGGTGTCATAAGGCCGTTGTACCTTCTCCTGGCCAACTACTGTTGTAACTGGATCCTCGGTATTCTGGATACGGGGGCACTGGGACGGAGTTGACAGCGGAGCTGGTCCCACACACCTTTTATAGCGGACAGATCTGGAGATCTTGCTGACCAAGGGAACACCTCGACATCATGCAGACAGTTCTTAGCGACGTGACGTAACGTTTTGCCGTTAGAGTTTCCGTGCAGTACAACGTCGCGTCATATCTGAATCTCCCACAAACATTGACATGCATAATTCGATCAGCTGAAGAAATAGAGACCCAAAAAGAGACCCTCTCGCACTCATCAGGTGCTGATAACATTGTCTCACAGAAGTACGCGGCAGCTATGTGTCCTACTCAGTATCCAATCACACCCCTTAATTGAGTATACCTTATCAGGCCTGCTAACAATGCTGAACACGGACAACAGTAATAGAGTGTGGTGGCAACTCTAAACTCCAATCATTTACGTACCTGCCAATGCTGTGAACATGAACGAAGCTACGTTGGCATCCAACCATGTCTTTTTTTTGTCAGGCAGTGAGTTTGCTGCGTTAATTAGGATACAAAGAAACAGTTCCTGTTGTGCGCTGAACGTCTTCCCTCACAAGTGGAAATAAAGACCACAGATCGCTGCCAGCTAGAAAGTTTACGGCTACCGCTTTTGGAGGACTCAAGGATATTCGGTTGTGGGTTTTACTGATGTTCGACGATAAATGTCTCTGAACCCGAAACATATACTATGTGATCAAAAGTATCCGGACAGCTGGCTGAAAATGACTTACAAGTTCGTGGTGCCCTCATAGGTATTGCTGGAATTCAGTATGATGTTGACCCACTCTTGGCCTTGAAGACAGCTTCCACTTTCGCACGCGTAAGTTCACTCAGGTGCTGAAAGTTTTCTTGGGGAATGCCAGCTCATTGTTCACGGAGTGCTGCACTGAGGACACGTATCGATTTCGATCGGTGAGACCTGGTACGAAGTTGGCGTTCCAAAACATCCCAAAAGTGTTCTATAGGATTCAGGTCAGGACTCTGTGCATGACAGTCCATTATAGGGATGTTATTGTCGTCTACCTCTCCGCTACAGGCCGTGCATTATGAACAGGTGCTCGATCGTGTTGGAAGATGCAGTCACCATCGCCGAATTGCTCGTCAACGTTGGGAAGCAAAATAAACATCAATGTAGGCCTGTGCTGTGATAGTGCCACAGAAAACTATAAGGGGTGCAAGCCCCCTACATGAAAAACACGACCACATCATAATACCACCGCCTTCGAATTTTACTGTTGGCACTACACACGCTGGCAGATGACTTTCACCGGGCATTCGCCATACACACACGCTGCCATCGGATCACTACATTGTGCACCGTGATTCATCACTCCACACAACGTTTTTCCACTGTTCAGTGGTCCAATGTTTACGCTCCTTACACCAAGCGCGGGGTCGTACGGCACTTACCGGAGTGATCTGTGGATTATGAGCAGCCGCTAGACCATGAAATCCAAGTTTTCTCACCTCCTGCCTAACTGTCATAGTACTTGCAGTGGATCCCACTGCAGTTTGGAATTCCTGTGCGATGGTCTGGATAGATGTCTGCCTATTACACATTACGACCGCCTTTCAACTGTCTGCGGTCTCTGTCAGTGAACAGATGAGGTCGTCCAGTACGCTTTTGTGCTGCACGTATCCTTTCAAGTTTCCATTTCACTCTCACATCGGAAACAGTGGACGTATGGATGTTTAGATGTATGAAAATCTCACAGACGTAGACAAAAGTGACACCCAATCACCTGACCACATTCGAAGTCTGTGAGTTCCACAGAGCGCCCCATTCTGCTCTCTCATGATGTCTGTATACTTTTGATCACGTAGTATAACTAAAATGGAAGTAGCTACTCAGAACAGGATTCGTGAGTTCTTGGCTACCGGCGTCTGTTTATGTGGCACGTACTTGAGCCTCCACATCCTATTCCGGGCTTGACATAATTGTTTCCTCAACTCGCCTCTCTATGCGTTAACACGAACGAGGAACCATAAGAGGTTGACACGAACTGGTCGGGATCACAGTTTGCAGAATTTTATTCCGGATAGATTTTTCAGTTGCTTAAGAAATGTGTCAGATTAAACCGGACGGCACCGCTGTGACAAGGCAAGAGAGAGTTGGAGATTTAAAATTTCTCTAACAGCTTGTCGAGTCGTTTTAGTTTATAGTTTCTTTTATAGTTCGCAACATAGACGGTGGTAACGGACTGATCTGGTGTGTTGCGTTTTCTAGATCAGACTGACACGTGACAGTCTGAACTTCGGCGCCAACAGACGTGACTTCAAGAGACAATATTTAGTGTTAAGGTCCGTATTTTGTGGATGTTAAGATTTGGATGAAAAATCTATGTCCGCAGTTTTGATGGTGTCATAAGTCTAAGAAGGTGGCATGGCATCAGCAGCATCAGAATTCCCAAATTTGCTTCAAGTACTAAATTAGTTTATTTGTAACTAACGTAGTACATGGCTTATGTATTCCAATCTACTGTTAGTCATATCTTCCTGCCCCATTCTCTTTTCCAATTCCTCCAACCCTGCTCCCCGCCCCCAATCAGGCCATCTCCTCCCATCCCTCTCCATTTCCACCTCCTCCTCCCCCTCTGATTCCATGTCCACCTCCGCCACTCTTTGTCAATCTCCTCTTCCCCTCGCCCCCTACTCTCTCTATCTCCTTCGCCCCTTCACTGTCCAGCTCCTACTGCTCCATTTGCCTGTCCATCTCCAGCCCCTTACCTTCCTGCGTGCATGTCCCCCTCTCCCCTCACTCTCTGACCATCTTCTCCTCTTCCCTTTCTCTGTATTTTGCTTGCTCCCCCTTTCATATTCATCTCCTCCTCACTGCCCACCTTTTATCCTCTACCCTGCCTCTGTCCATTTCCTTCTCTTGCGTTTCTCTGCTCATCTCCTCCTCTCCTCACTCTCTGCCAGTTTCCTTATCCCTTATCTCTGTCCATTCCTCCTCCCACTCTGTCAGTCTCCTCATCCCCTCTCTCTTTCCACCTCGTGCTTCTCCTATTTATTCCTGTCTCCTCCTTCCCCCTCGCTACCTATCACATCCTGCTCCCTCCTCTCTCCAAATTATCATCCCCCCCCCCCCCCCCCCCAATGAGTATTTACACTAATGGCTATTAAAATTGCTACACCGCGAAGATGACGTGCTGCAGACGTGAAATTTAACCGACTGGAAGAAGATGCTGTGATACGCAAATTATTAGCTATTCAGAGCATTCACACAAGGTTGTCACCGATGGAGACACCTGCAACGTGCTGACGTGAGGAACGTTTCCAACCGATTTCTCATATACAAACAGCAGTAGACCGGCGTTGCCTGGTGAAATGTTGTTGTGATGCCTCGCGCAAGGAGGAGAAATGCGTACCATCACGTTCCCAACTTTGATAGAGTTCGGATTGTAGCCTATCGCGATTGCGGTTTATCGTATCGCGACATTGCTGCTCGCGTTGGTCTAGATCCAATGACTGTTAGCAGAATATGGGATCGGTGGGTATAGGAGGGTAATACGGAACGCCGTGCTGGATCCCAACGGCCTCGTATCACTAGCAGTTGAGATTATAGACATCTTATCCGCATGGCTGTAACGGATTGTGTAGCCACGTCTCGATCCCTGAGGCAATAGATGGGGACGTTTGCAAGAAAACAACCATCTGCACGAACAGTTCGACGACGTTTGGAGCAGCATGGACTATCAGCTCGGAGACTACATCTGCGGTTACCCTTCACGCGGCATCACAGACAGGAACGCCTGTGATGGTGTACTCAACGACGAACCTGAGTGCACGAATGGCAAAACGTCATTTTTTTTTCGGATGAAACCACGTTCTGTTGACAGCATCGTGTTGGTCGCATCCGTGTTTGGCGACATCGCGGTGAAAGCACATTGGAAGCGTCTATTCGTCATCGCCATACTGGCGTATCACCCGGAGTGATAGTATGGGGTGCCATCGGTTACACGTCTCGGTCACCTCTTGTTCGCATTGACGGCACTTTGAACAGTGGACGTTACATTTCAGATGTGTTACGACTCGTGGCTCTACCCTTCATTCGATCCCTGCGAAACCCTACATTTCAGCAGGGTAATGCCCTATCGCATGTTGCAGGTCCTGTACGGGCCTTTCTGGATACAGAAAATGTTCGACTGCTGCCCTGGCCAGCACATTCTCCAGATCTCTCACCAATTGAAAACTTCTGGTCAACGGTGGATGAGCAACTCACTGTCACAATACGCCAGTCACTACTCTTGATGAACTGTGGTATCGTGTTGAAGCTGCATGGGCAGCTGTACCTATACGTGCCACCCAAGCTCTTATCATCTGCGTTTCTTCGTGGTGTAGCAATTTTAAAGGCCATTAGTGTATTTCTGTGTTACAAGTAATACGTGTACAAAATTTGATTTAAATCGTTTCTGGGGCGTAGGGTGAGTTTTCTATCCGTGGCTTCGCCCGCGTATGCACATGTCACATATATTCAACATGTTTGACACATTTATACACATATTTCATCTGTATGACTAGGAATTTCGCCCTGCTGTTTCCTTTTTATGCAGCTCAATGTTTATGACGTCGTATCTCTTGAATTATGTGCTGTAGAATGACACAATTTTGCAGATACATTCAGTGTCTTACGTGGCTAATGTCTGCAAAATGTGTTGTGAACAAGTCGGTCGTAAAGAAGTAATAAATTAAAACGTCATGCTTGCTACGTCAGTTTTTCATGGATCTCACTATTTGACGCCATATCTTCTGAACTATGTGTTTTAGAATGACGTGTTTTTGCAAGTTCTTTCAATGGTAGATGTGGGTACTCTCTGCGAAATGTGTTGCGAATATCTCCTTAACTAAGTGTCGTACAATGGTATAATTTTTCTAGTACATTCAGTGATATATGTTAGTAATTTCTATAATATGTTTGACGCTTACAATTAGTCGTAAAGAAGTAACAAATTAATCATGTGGCAGTTTTACAGAATGAACAGCGAAAACTTAGTAAGCGATAAACTTTTATCCTTTCATCATTTTGCGGTTGTGGTTAGCGAGGAAAAGTTTCATAAAGGCTTGATATTATGTGTAAAGTTTGTTGAAAGTCTTAAATTGCTCTGATTGTCAAACACAGAATGACTAAAGTATGGGTATTGTTGCGTCGTGAACTACACTTCTATTTCATTTCCACCTTTGATAGGTGGGACATTCTTACCCCTACAGCGATTATTTCCAGATAGTAAGTGATATCTGTACCAAGTTTGGCTGAAATAAGTCTAATGGCTTACGAGATGTGGAATATACATACATATTCATAATTTGTATGCATTAAGAGGAGAACAATTTGCCGGTTAATCGTCGTATCTTGTTGAAAATGAGTAGCACGCAGTCCATGTTGTCAAAGAGCTATTGTTCCAAATTTCGTCAGCAACTTCAAAATTATAAAAAGTGATATTTAAGTTCTGAATCACAGAAACATAAATCCTGCTGACCGGAGTTAATGCTGCTTATTGGTTGTCACGACAACGTACTTTTAAGTGTGGATACAATGAGATATGACACATCACCGAAAGCGTCATGCTCACCTTATAGATACATGTGCTGTATGGTCAGTGCCAAGTGCTACCCTTGACACGCTGAGCAGAGACGCGAAAATGTTATTCCTATGTCGTAAATTATATCTAATTAATTCTAAAACACATTTTATGCAACTGTTCCATGTCCCACTGTATGTTGTATCCCGCTCACGTATGTTGAAGCAAAATTACCTTCCTGGTAAATCCATGTAGAACATCCAACTGCTTGTAGAACTTTTTCCCTGACGGAGACATGCGGAACATGAAGTCATTCAGCAGCCATGGGCTAACAACTCTTCGGATTGTAAGTTCAGCAATGCTGCAACAAACATCGAAACTGACATAATACATCTATGAAGTAGCGATAATTTTGTGTAGCCGTAGTTGCTATAATTGCTAGTAGTTATAACAATTTTCTCATATTCTTACGTAATTATCGTTTAAAGAAAGGATTAACCTAATTCAAAACAGTTATTGTTCTTTCCACTAAAGCTGTCGTTGTCTGTGGGAACACTATTCAATTTGCTGCATTAAGGTGTAGTGCGGAAAGTCTACAAAATTGTTTTAATTTACATCATATTTTCTGTTTTATCTGCAGGAAATGTAGGAGGCAAGATTGGAAAGGCATTGTCCAACCTAACACATAATGTGAACTGTTTGCAGACGTGTAGTATGCGGTACAAAAAGTATACTTCGAAAACCATCTATATTCACAGCTAACGTTCAGTCATAATTGTAGGAATATATTGATGTATATAACTTTCATACCGAAAGGCTTTTCATGAAACAGTATGTTTTATGACTGTATCTAAGTCTATGAATCACATTAACTCATGGTAGTTAGAATAAAATCAATATACCAAGTGCATAAACATGGAAGAAGAAGGTATTCAGCACTGAAGTCCCATTAAAGAAACACGTTCTTCTAACATGATTCGTATTCGTAGAATAATCCCAGGGCTTTACATGATTCGAAAATCTGAGCGTCGTATAGCTCTATAAAACGAAACAAAAGAGAAAACCGTAGAGGAAGATCAAAGCATGACTACAGTAAGCACGTTCAACTGCATTTAGGTTCAAAATGGTTCAAATGGCTCTGAGCACTATGGGACTTAACATCTTAAGTCATCAGTCCCATAGACCTCAGAACTACTTAAACCTAACTAATCTAAGGATATCACACACATCCATGCCCGAGGCAGGATTCGAACCTGCGACCGTAGCAGTCCCGCGATTCCGGACTGAAGCGTCAAGAACCGCAAGGCCACTGCGGCCGGCCCGCATTTAGGTTGGCGTAGTTAGGCAGAGATGAAGAAGCCTGCACAGGATAGATACACTAGCGTGCACAGTTGTATCAAACCAGTTTTGTGCCCGCAGACCACAACAAAAAGGCTGCAATTAGACACACTTATGCCATCCACCCGGTGTTACAATTAAAAATACGTGCTGGAATAAAACTGGAATTTGGAAACGTTATGCAAACTTTGGTGTAAGTTACGTGTCGTGGTGCATCAGCAGTTAGTGCTGAACGAGAGATCGCTACGACTCGTCCACTTCAAGCTATACCACTACCTACGTCAATGAGCTTCAGTGATAGTGGGTTGATGGCGTAGGTCAACATAATTGCAGCCTTTTGTTGTTGTGCTCTGCGAGCCGAAGACTGGTTTGATACAACACTGCACGCTGGTCTATACCGGTCAAACTTCTTGATCTCTGCCTAACTACGCCAACCTATAAGCACTTGAGTGTGCTTGCTGTAGGCATGGGCCGGAGTGCGCGAGCGGTTCTAGGCGCTACGGTCTGGAACCGCGAGACCGCTACGGTCGCAGGTTCGAATCCTGCCTCGGGCATTGATGTGTGTGATGTCCTTAGGTTAGTTAGATTTAAGTAGTTCTAAGTTCTAGGGGACTGATGACCTCAGAAGTAGAGTTCCATAGTGCTCAGAGCCATTTAAACCATTTGAACTGAAGGCATGCTTTGGTCTTCATCTACTATTTTTACCCACCCCACCCACACGTTTCTGCATTATCAAACTGACAGATCCTTCATGCCTCAGGATATGACCTAACATGCTACTGTATCTCTTGTTTTAGTCAAGTGGTGCCATAAATAGTTCAGCCACATTCTATGTTACTTATCCGATGTACCCATCTAATGCTCAGTATTCTTCTATAGCATAACAATTTCAAGACTGTCCACAGTTCTCTTATTTACTGGGATACACTCCGGACAAATATATTCAGGCAAAAGTTTCTAACACTTGAGGTAATCTTAGATGCTTTAACATCTGAGCGTTCGCATTGTTTACAATTGTATATTTGTGTTACGTGAGTTGGAGCGGATAATGGTTCGCATTTGCATGGTATTTTGTCTGGTAATGTAAGCATAGCCACTATGTTACCATAGGCAGTCTGATGATTGCATAATAGAAAGCCTAAATCGGTTTGCATCTGGAATATGTCAGAAATAAAAATACATCTGTTCGTTTATTTATACCTGGCGAACATGAATAAATCCGACGAACTGCATGGACCGATTACTGACTGGAAATGGAAGAAAAGAGGTCTTATAATCATGTGTCAGTTAACGCATTGTTGCCTTAGTAGACGGCGGTGACGACTGAAAGTTTCTCTGACCACGTGTCCTCTGTTCCTTGTATGTTACAGACTGCGTGATTGTCGCAGCGCACTGAAAGCAGCAGAATGATACCGTATTCATGTCGGTTACAAGCCGAGACGATGTTTGTGTACTGTGTAACAAATGGAAATGGCCGAGAGGCAGCACGGATACACCAAAACAAGTACCCTCACAGACATCAACCACATCACACAACGTTTCATACCCTTTGTGGGCGTTTGTGTGATCATGGGTCTTTGCAGACAGGCTAAGGTGCAGGGAGGCGACGGACTGTGTGTACGCCAGTTTTGGAGGACCTCGTTCTATAGGATACGGAGACGAACCCTAGCACAAACTCCAGCTAAGTGGCCCGCCAACACGATGTCAGCCAAAGTTTGATTATGTGTATCCTGAATGACAGTCGCTACTATCCCTATCATATGCAACGAGTGCCAGGATTACCAGAAACGGATTCTTCTCTACGGGAAGGATTCTGTCGATGGTTTTTGCACCAGATGATTTGTGGTAATTGTAAGCACACCGTCCATTTCGGGACACGTTCGAACGACCATTTTTGCGTCGGAGCGCTTGTCATTGCCACAGCTGCTTCTGTTTTCTCGAATAGTCTCTTTAATCTTTCAGCATGCAGTATCTAGTTCCTCATAATCATGCATGTTTCTACAGCTTCGCATATCTTCTCTAATCATTCTTGTGTTATCATTTCGCATTTCCTGTCGGTCTCATGTTTTACCCATCCGTAATGCATATCGTCTGCTTCATTTGCTATTCATATTTTCTAGTTTCCTCAAATAAATTCAGTATCTCGCATGCTATCCAACTACTTCTATTAGGAACTCTTCAGCTTTTCTTTTCTTCAATAGCTTCTTTAATCTTTCAATACGCAGCATCTACCTTCTCAGTAATCATACATGTTTGTACATCATTTTGCATTTCCTGTCCATCTCATGTTTTAGACATCTGTATTGGATTTGACCTGATTCATTTACTACTTGCATTCTTCCCTTTTTCAGTTAAATTCAGTGTCGCCCATGCTGTCCAAGTATTTCCATTAGGAACTGTTTTTCGCGTGTTTGATTCTTTACTGAATTCATTATTTCACCTCTGACAGCTTCGTCTTCTATTGCGTTCCTTTCCATGTTGGTCAATCGTGTCCAATTTCGCTCTGAAACGTTCACCGACGACTACTTCTTTCAATATACCCATAAGCAATCTCCACAATTTATTGCGTTTTCATCTGCAGTTAAATAACAAGCAATTATGTTCGGAGTCCATATGTTCCCCAGGAAATAATTTGCTGTTTGAAGTCTGGTTTCTACATTTCTGTATTGTGATTATCTAATTCATCTGAAAAATTCTGGTGGCTCCATGTCTCTACCTCCTTTTACTGTTCTTAAACCAGACTTTTGAAATGATTAAATTGTGATCCGAGCAGAATTCTACTAGGCGGCTTCCCGTTTCATTCTTTTCCCCAAGAGCATGTTCTCTTATTAAACATTTTACTTCCTACTATCAAGTTCCAATACCTCATCACCATTAAATATTCGTCTCACTAACGAAACGACTAATTCCTTATCTCTAATCTTAAAATCCTTTTTAAATTTTCACATCGTCTGCTAAGATAGTTGGTACATGAACACGTACTGCTGTGAGTGGTCTATATCGTCTGACAAGGTGATGACTGTGCTTTTCATAGCAGCTCATCACCTTTCCTGTTTTCAGTCATTATTAGATCTTCTCCTGGTTTATCTATTGATAACACTGTAATCACCCGATCAAGTATCTAGTTCCTCGTGCCATTACACTTTACAGATTCACACGACATCTAACTTCATACTATCCGAATCTCTTTCAAACTACTTGCCTGCGGTTATAAAGATCCAAGTTTTGAATCGTGCACCGCCAGATATGTTTCTCTCACGACAGCATCTCGCTGAGTAGTCCTCACCCAGTGATCCAGATTGAAATCTATTTTCCTTCTGTAATAGTTCACCGGAAAAGTTCCCATAATTATCATTAAACCATACAGTAGAGCTTCATGTCCTCGCGAAACACAGTGGCTTAGTTATCTTCTGCACTCAGCCGTTCACAGAAACAACAAAGTTAAGGGACGATGGCCAACGTCAAAATGCCAGATCAGGAAACGATTCCCGACTTGCGCCACTGCATGTACAGAAAAAAGACTGCTGCCCTTTTCATGAACTATAGGCGAGTCTGGCATTTCCACAAATAGTATGTACAGTGTCTGTTGTATACGATGCACTACACAAAGTCCTTCATACATGCATGTATCGTATTCGCAATTGCGACTACATTTAATTCATTTCATACGGCTGTCGTCCACTGCATAGCATAGTAAATCGCATAATTCAAACACTCCAAATACAATTTCATACCTAGACAAGGCCGCGACAGTAATAATGAAAGTCTCTCGCTGTGCTGGTAATCTAAGCAATTGTATAAGCACAGGTCGTAGACATACAGTGACGTATCAAAGATTCGGTAGATCCTGGAGGCGTCCTCGGTAACTTAAGTGTTTACGGCGATCTCTATCGATAAGCGGGGTATCTGGGTGCGAGTCTCGGTCCGGCACAAATTTTCATTGTCACTAATCTATTGCGGGGCTGGAGTCTAACCGTATTCGCAACCGCGAATACAATTTAATTAATTTCTTTCTACACATGATAGCATTTATGGTACAACTACGGGTATGGTTTTGGCATACAGGCAATGCTACTGCAGCGAGGTGGACACAATTGCAGCCTTTAAAACACATATTGTGGAGTAGTAGAAATGAAATTAGTGAGAAACTTATCATGAAAATTCGAGACCATGAAGTAGACAAAGTGAAAGAATTTGCATCTTTGGAAGGAAACAAGCCGGCCTGTATGGCCGTGCGGTTCTAGGCGCTTCAGTCTGGAACCGCGTGACCGCTACGGTCGCAGGTTCGAATCCTGCCTCGGGCATGGATGTGTGTGATGTCCTTAGGTTAGTTAGGTTTAAATAGTGCTAAGTTCTAGCGGACTGATGACCACAGATGTTAAGTCCCATAGTGCTCAGAGCCATTTGAAACATTTTTTGAAGGAAACAAAAGGAAAGTGTCACAACCGAAGTAAGTATCACATGAGAAGAAGGACAGGTAAAGAGTTCATTCCTGGCCAAGATAAATTTACTAGTATAAAAAATTAGCCTTGATTTGTGGAAGGAAGCACCGAGGATGAAGTCTGTATTACAGCATTGTATGGTAGTGTGACAAGGACTGCGAGGAAACAGGTAAAACAGAGAATTTAAGCGTTCAAGCTGCGGTGTTGTACAAGGATGTTTAAAACTGGATGGAAAAGAAACGAGCAGGTCCGCAGAATTAGCGAGGAAAGAAATATGCGGAAAACACTGACAAGAATAGGGAACAAGGTAATAGAAGATGTGTTAAGGAATCAGCGAATAATTTCCGTGTTACTAGAGGGATCTGCAGGGGGGGTAGAAACTGCAGAGATCGGAATGTAAACAACAAACAACTCCGGACGTAGGTGCAGGTGGTGCTCTGAAATGGAGAGTCGGATAAAGGAGAGGAAGTCGTGGTCGTGAATGAGTGCATCAAAGCGATCAGAAGTCTGCCCTCTCATCCCCCCTCCCCAGTCCTCCCCCACCTTCCCTCCCACCCTGAAGCGAGTTTGAAACACATGAGTCAAAGAGGACGTGGCACAGTGCAAGCAAAGCTTCATTCCAGTTCCTGTAGCGCGAAATGCAGACTTTCATTTGGAGCACATGGCATGTATTCACAGTTCCGAATAGGGACAACTACCGTCTATATAATGGAATGATGACGATGTAAATTTGTGCCGGACCGGCATTCCAACTCGGATTTCCCGCTTACCGCGAGCGGTCAGCACGCTATTTTGGTTCCCGAGCACGCGTCAGCGCCACACCCAAACTTCCAAATGTCGTCAACTATGTGTCTACGACCTACACTCGTACATTCATTATGTTCCTGTACAGAGAAGCATTTTAATTGAATGTCCCTTTACCCGGCGGATAAATACTGTAAGTAGGATGTTTAGGTTTTATTTATTGGTAACGCGAACGCCACGTAGCGCTCTGTAAGAAAATCACTGGCTGTGCTGGGTGCAGTCTGTGGCTGGTTTGCATTGTTGTCTTCCATTGTAGTGTTGGGCAGCGGCAGCTGGATGTTAACAGCGCGTAGCGTTGCGCAGTTGGAGGTTAGCCGCCAGCAGTGGTGGACGTGGGAAAGAGATGGCGGAGTTTTGAAATTTTAAGAATTGGTGTCATGAACTGATATATATATATATATTATGACTATTAAGGTAAATACACTGTTTGTTCCCTATTAAAATCTTTCATTTGCTAACTATACCTATCAGCAGTTAGTGCCTTCCGTAGTTAGAATCTTTTATTTAGCTGGCAGTAGTGGTGCTCGCTGTATTGCAGTAGCTTGAGTAACGAAGATTTTTGTGAGGTAAGTGATTTGTGAAACGTATAGGTTAATGTTAGTCAGGGCCATTCTTTCGTAGGGATTTTTGGAAGTCAGATTCCGTTGCCCTAAAAACTATTGTGTGTCAGTTTAAGCACAGTCGTGTATAATTTTTCTAAGGGGACGTTTCAATACCATATTGCATGTCCTAAGGAACTTTGCACCTTGCTTCTGAACAACGAAGCCACTGCTATATCGTATTTCATTTTGAGCCTTGGCTGAACATTTGAACGTTTGCCACCGTTGTGCTGTTCTCTCCCGAAGCCTACATTTCTTTTTATGTTTTACGATGTGACCAAATCAGCCATGGTTCCGACTCTTTTCTATTCCAATGCCTATCCATACGTCCCAGAAAACATTCATAATCATTCCATCGGCTAACTCTAGCATCTGGCATGCCTGAAATATCTTCAATTGACTTTTTATCATGCCCAACTGCCGATATAGTCAGCATTAATATCCATTAATTCCTCTCTGATTCTGTGTTTCGACCTGCAGACGATTGTATCGAACCACGCGGTGATTCTCGAAACACGGACTTTTGGTGGGTAATGTAGTATTACTTGTTTGCAAATTCAATCTCTTTCGTCGTCTTTTTTTTTTTTTTTTTTTTTTTTTTTTTTTTGCACCGACACTGCCCATATTGTATATGAATTACAAATTATTTTTAAATTGTAGAAAACAATATTGTATATAACACTTGATTTAAGATAACTTACTTGTACACCGCGGCTACATAATCCGATTCAGTATTGTGCTGTGCGTCTATTGAGGTCCCCATAGCAGTTTCTATTAAAAATGAAAGAAACGGCTGTAAACATCGTACTATAATGCATTTCATTCGATATTAAGAGATTTGTAAACTTAACACAAAAGCGAGTGGCAATGGAAAGGTTTGGAGCACAGTCCAGTCAAATATGAGTTACGGTAGATTTAATTTAGAGTAACTAATACAGAGATCAACAGGGAAGTATTAGTTGACGTTTAAGAGAAATGATGGACAGTGTCCACAACCATTACTACGTACGTTATGTAGCAAAATTTTTGTAACATGACCACTTACACCCATACTGATTTTAATGTGAACAGTCTACATTGTTTACTGACTTATAGCTTTTGAGTAAAATATAAACCAGTCTCAGAACATAGTATATATGATGAAATCAATATTTAGAATTTTGATGCAGAAACCAGCTAGGTCAAATTTATTTGCCCAGTTATAGAGAAATTGTGATACAGACTTAATTGGTTTTGCACCAAGACCAACAAATGTTAACACTCTTATGTAAGATATATGTAAATCACTGCACATTTTAACTACAAAATGTATTAGACACCGTTGTACTGTTGTGTTGAGTTGACACCACGGCTGACGCTTGAGAGAGTCGTGCTGTGACTACAAACTGTTTCCCTATAGTCTCTCCATAACAGTATACTTGCGCGAGTTGCTATGTCATCTTTTGTATAGAAGGAAAAGAAAAAAACCACTCACCACGATTGAAATGTTCGAATGAAGAATGAGACGGAGATAGGTGTAATGTACGTGTGCACACAAACAAGTTATCACAAATTCAGAAACACTGGATGATTTGTTCAAGAGAAAGAGCTTCATAAATTGAGCAACTCGATAACACGTTGGTCCACCTCTGGCCCTTATGCAATCAGTTATTCGGAAGTTATTCGTTCACAGAAGTGTTGGATACCTCCTGGTTAATATCGTGCCAAATTTTACCCAACTGGCTGGAGGGCTCTAGCCGTAATACTTCTAACGTTCATTAGTTAAGACTTCCGGGATGACAGGCCGTGATCGATATGTAAAACCTCTTCTACCTTTCGTTTCGTTGCCAACTGCAGGCAACATCTTTCGAGGTGAGTCAACGACTGACTGCCATGCGGTGGAGGTTTATGTAGAGTTAGAGAGGGCACCACCATACGTCACGTGGGGCCGACTGGAAGTCTATATCTGACGGAAGTCATTAGTCTCGATTGAAGGTAATCGATTGTACATCGTTGGTGCAAAGTCGACGGCCATATCTTATCTAACTTCAAGCCTTCCTCTTTTCTATAAAAATTATTGTGGTGTTTCTGAATCTCTATAGCTTCTCTATACAGGCGTGCATAATAATGCGATGCCCTGGCAAACACGCTAATTCCGTGTAGCTGTGGGAAGGTTTATATTGCAACAACGAAAAGAAGTGTCAATGCCCGCTTAACCGAACACAAAAGGAACTTTCGGCTGGGACATACCAACAAATCAGCTCTATTGGAACATGTTTTTAAAGACGGTCATCACGAAATAAAATTTAGTGAGACGAGAGTACTAGCCAGAACATTGCATTACTATGCACACGTGTATACAGAAGCTATAGAGATTCAGAAACACCACAATAATTTTAATATAAAAGAGGAAGGCTTAAAGTTAGATAAGATTTGGTAATCGACTTTGCATCAACGATGTGACAATCGATTACCTTCACTCTGCAGCGGAGTGTGCGCTGATATGAAACTTCCTGGCAGATTAAAACTGTGTGACCGACGTGAGTCGTGCTCCGCTATCTCAGATGGTAGAGCATATGCCCGCGAAAGGCAAAGGTCCCGAGTTCGAGTCTCGGTCGGGCACACAGTTTTAATGTGCCAGGAAGCTAGATAGACATACAGTTGGCCCCATGTGACGTATCATGGAGCCCTCTATGCGCTCTATATAAACGGGACCTCCACGGCATGGCAGCTAGTCGTTGACTCACCTCGGAAGATGTTGCCCGCAGTTGACATCGAAATGTCAGAAAGAAGAAGTTTTACAGATCGACTACTGACTCTCAGTCCGGAAGCTTTAACTAATAAAAACGCCAGCCGCGAAATCGTACACGCTACGATCAAACGTTCTCACTTTGTGAGAGATCAGGCGACCCTTCTAGGCAAGGTATGGTTTGGAAAGCACGAAGACAAGCAGTAGAAACTCGGTGTGCGGGCGGGCATTATTTTGCTGAAATGTAAGCCCAGGGTAACTTTCAACGAAGGACAATAAAACGGGGCATAGATTGTGCTGTAAGAGTGCCGTCGATGACAACCAAAAGGGTCCTTCCATGAAATGCAGTGGTACCCCAAACCATCACGCTTGGTTGTCGTGCCGTATGGCGGGTGACCACAGGTTGGTAGAACGCCACTTTCTGGGCGTATCCACACACTTTTTCAGCTTGTAATCTCATTAACTGTAGTCGCATTATCTCCAGTGATGCGTCCCGCTTCGAACTGGGTTCCGATGACCAGCAAAGACATGTCTGGCGAGGCTACGGACCTTTTTTTTTGTCGTCGGTGGCACAGCACAACGATACGTTGACAATATTCTACGACCCGTTTCGTTGCTCACCATGGGAATCATCTGCAGCGTTATGGGCAGTGCTTTCTAATCAGCTCGCTATTTTGACGATCTAACACACTAGTTGAACATAATTTTGTACTATGTCCCTCAGGAGGACATCGAACAACTGCTTGAATCACGGCCAATCGGAATAACTGCTTGCATAAAGGTCAGGCGTGGACAGATGAGTTATTGACTTGAATATATGGAGCTCTTTCTCTTCAACAAATAATCCAGTTTTTGTGAAAAAGTAATCATTCATTTGTCTGTATATGTACATCACATCTACCGATTTCGGTAGATTTTTTATTCGCGATTACGATACACCCCGCGCGGCATATCTTAATGGTCATCCTTGTTACGATTTATTACGGATCACTTGAGATTCCATGAACACAAACGCTATCGAAAATTAAAGCATTTTTAAACCGCTGTTGAGATTATGAATTACCTACAAATTAAAGTTTCAACAACCGTGCCAGTAGAATGTTAAACATACCTAAGATTAAGACATCCATTCATAGACGTTTTCTGAAAATATTGTATGCAAAATACCGTTTATTAAATTTATGTACCGCGCCAGATATCGATTCCATGATACTGAGCTGGTACCAAAATCTCCCAAATAATAATTCCCTACAGTGAATATGTGTAAATGCAGCACTGCTAACACAAAGCAAACGAAAGGCAAAGTGAACGCCAAAAATGATTATTGGAAATAATATCAGGACAGAGTGTGTGGTACGGTTCTCTAAAAAGCTAAAAGAACAAATAGTTCGGTATAAAACATTCGTTGTAGATCGTGACCGATTTTCGAATATTAAGACTGGCTGTGGGCTGTTCGTTGATTTTCATGGAAACCACTTGTCAGGATTTGTGGAATAAACTGATAATACATTGTTGTTTGTTTCATCTCGAGTGACATACAAAATAATTCTCACCACATATTATATCGAGAGCACAGCGTGTGATGTAGGGGTACATGTCAAAGGACTGGCCGTCAGCTTTTGTCTTCAGTAGATTTACCAAAACCTCAGATTTTTCCGCAAATACTTCAACGAAGTTGTCCAGGATACTGAAGTGGAAGGCTGGCGTTATCATCTTGCGGTGAGAATGCCACTTCGGTCCTGGAAAGATAACATATGAGAGACCACTTACACGTCTTGCTCAACTAACTGAGACATCATGGCAGCATCTATTGCAGAAGTACAATCCTGAGTGGAGTCTCACCTGTGCTAGTTAGAAGGCCGTCTCCCAGCCAGGGGTGCAGAAAGCTGTAGCTGTCCGCCTTAGTTATCAGTTCACTGCTTGTCATTATCTTCTGAAATATCGAGAAGAAATAGTTGTGACAGTTTTCTGAGTTTAGGCTGCCATTGTAGCAATTTTGCTCACTGCTCTTTGTGGAGTAGCATTTAATATTAGATTGATACATACAGACGTAAAAAAAAGTTGAAGGACTTTTTTCAACCTAAAACTTAAACTGTTAATTTGATGCAGCAATGATTTTCAATAAGGTGTTCAAAACTTATAAGGTTACAGTCCTACAGGCGATAATTTGTAACGGGATTGTTCCAAATCGGTCATACCATTACTGAACATGGTCGTTTACATGTGTGGTTGCTAACTACTTCGTGATTAATTTATGCATAACCATTCCTCATCTTCAGCCAGTTGTCTCAAATACAACTACCCACACAGACACCAATACAGCTGCAAGACCGAACATCGAGAAAGTATGAACAGTGTTCAAGTCATAAGGGACACATATCTACATAGTTAACAAATTTTCAAGAAGGCCCGTACGATCGTAAAAACGAGTTACTGTTATAGTTTTTTTACGGTTTTGTACCTTATGTCGTGGATACCGTTCATACTCGCTTGAATGTTTAGACATGCGGTGGTATTTGTCTCCATATTTGTATTTACGTGCTATGCAAGTGTTTCGTAGATATCCACGACTCCTAAGGTCTGAAAGTCCTTCCAAATCCTTGAACTACATGTACGCTGCCTCCTTTTCCATATATGTTACCTTCTCCAACATTCGCCTCAATTAATTCCCATCCCTTCTCTCCACACATATACTGACCATCTTCGAACAATCAAGACTTTATACAAAAAACAACCCCAACAACCCTGTTGTGTCTCCTCTAATTTCAAATCATTGTGCGCTGTCTCGTCTTTAGCAAGACAGTTCCTCAACTCTGCACCTATACATACTCCACATCCTCCCCAAACGAAATTTAAACCGTCTTCCTCTCCCAGACAATGTTATCCGGACCGATATTCCCCCTCCTCTTCCGCTACCAACAATAACTCGTCCTGAGCTGTCGCACCTAATTAGAGCTTCACCCTTCCTCTTTTCTTCCACATCTTTCCCACTCTCTCCCGCCCTCCCCCATTCCCATTTTTCCTTACACTTTTTTCCTTCATATTATAATCCTACCCACAGTACGAATTACACTGCTTGACAACTGCTAAGGAACAGAAACATTGCTGTACAAGAATAATCACAAGCAATAGTGGTTGACATGAAAAACAAGACGTATGTAATAGAAGTGGAGTGGTATACCTTCTACGAAATGGTTTACACTTCACCACATGGGAAACCAGGATAACACAGATAAATAAATTTCTGGTGGAATGCACATCAAACTCCCAACATAACGGTCGATATCGCACTGATCAGTAAGGAGTATGGGCTCGCGGCCAGTAATGCACATTTTGCGCCTGTTATTCATATGCTGGGTACCAAATTGTTGAGGCAGTCCAAGAGGGATATTGTCCCCTCCTCTCTCAAGGCGGTACTGAATTCTTGCGTGGTTCGGATAGGGGGTATCCGCTGAGAAACACGTCTGCCAAGAGCGTGCCAGGCTGGTTATATAGCGCCCAGGTCTGGGGAGTACACAGGCTATACCACACGTTCAGTATCTGCACTTTCCTGTGTGTCAGATTTCTGTGCGGGCTTGTGTGGTCGGGTATTGCCGTCCATAAACAGGAATTCGCCCCTAAAGCACCCGTAAAGAGACGACATGATCCAGAATAAACTCCCTGCAATATCACTGTGCTGTAACAGTACTTCACGGAAAGATATGCAACGGTGTTCGGGCATTGTGCATTATGCCCGTCCACACTGCACTGCCTAGTATCGATGAAGTTGTGAACATTTTGTGGTACATAACGTCTTCCCCTCACTCTCTACACTAACTGTTGGTAAACATGGTTTGCCACAGTGAAGCAGAATACGTCGGAGAAGATCACTCGGACCACTGTTGCTGACCCAACCCATATGCTCCCTACATCAGCGAACTCTCGATGATGGCGTGTTTAAGCGGGGTACATTTAACAGGCTACAGAGCATACAGTGCAGCCTCATTTAATCGCCGTGAAATGTTTCTGGGGCGGAGACATTTGTACCGTAGATATTGCATGGTCTGCAGTGATCTGCCAAGGGGTGAGAAGTCTGTGGCTTTTCGCCACCAGGGCTGCGTGTCGATCCTCTTGCAGTGTGGTGGTCCCTCTACGACCATCGGTCCACCTTCAACGACCTTTTTTAATTGCGATAAGACAATTTCAGACAAATCCATTACTGTGGGCACAGTGGTGATACTATGACCGCCATAGAGCCTCGATCTTAATCACTCAAATGATATCTTACAGATATATTGCCATACCACACGGAATGTCGCACTAAACGGCTCCCCAACAACCTTTGACAGACACGATACTGTATGAACCGTCGGATGTATACAGAGCGTGCGTTTACAGGCTTCCCTCTTGTTAACACGTTCCGCTCTCTATATTTCCTTTTACTATCGTTCGTCGGGTATCCATAGTAATTGTCGGTTATTCCATGGAAACTAGCAGTAGTTCCCTTGTGCAAGTATCAGTTGTTCTGTGTATTACTCTTTTTGTCAGAAGAAATTTCTCGTTTGTAGCCGGTCGCTATTAAATGTACGATACTTCGAATGAGCACCTGCCAGTCATCCTCAGGTGAGCCATTGAAGACCAACGAAGGCTTGCTCCTTTGTTCGATTCATCACCGCCGTCCTTTGTGTTCGGTGCACGAGCTATGATAGTGGTGTCGACCGACTACACTACCCAGCGGAGAGCACGGTCGCTGGTGGCATTGTGAAACTTAGCTGTCTTGATTGTTATCGCTCGCTGCGGCCATGGGCGTACTCTGATGTCTTTGATTAGAATAAAAAAATGGTTCAAATGGCTCTGAGCACTATGGGACTCAACTGCTGTGGTCATTAGTCCCCTAGAACTTAGAACTACTTAAACCTACCTAACCTAAGGACATCACACACATCCATGCCCGAGGCAGGATTCGAACCTGCGACCGTAGCAGTCGCACGGTTCCGGACTGCGCGCCTAGAACCGATTAGAATAAAGCAGGTGATGAGTTTCCATGCATTATCCAACTGATAGCCCCCGTCAAGGTTCATCAGATTTTCAGCCTTGCATTTCCTCAGATTTGTTAGTAATGGGTTGCCAGAAAGATGTTGCTGTGCCAATATTACCATTTTCTTACTCTCCATTGAATGTCCGGAGCAGATACAATGTTTACCAATAGCAGACTTATTTAGTTACAAAATGCGACAACTGTGTTAACGATCCGTGCAGCATTCTTCTAGGGTGGCACTGTCCGGCCTGTGTAAGCTATGCCATATTTGCAAGTTATTTTGTAGAATCCAGCTTTCGTAAAAACAAACTGTCTTTCACTGATCCCAGAAGATCTGCAGTCTTATATGGTGGTCAGGAAACGACGACTGTGGTTACACGTCGGAATGAGTGAGCTTCCAGCAATCTGAGTACCCCACGGACAGATAACCTTCTTCTCTACTTCCACATCGCATTGGATGTTATTATGAATGGAATTGAGGAGATGTAAAAACCATTAATTTGTCTTCTCCATGAGACCACACTATGAACGTATCATCCACTTATCATCAGAATAACAACTGTTTCAATGGCTGCTGATTCCAGTACTCTCTCCTCAAAATTCTTCATAACAGATGAAAAGAGAGCTACCCATGGCGACCTTTCTGTAAATTTCTCTCTCGCAGACTCTTTGGCCCCAAATGGTAGCTCACTGTTTGGTCCTCTTCCACAAATCAATCAACCTACCGACTAACTGGTAGTATCTCTAAGTTGGGCATAATGTAATCTCATTCGATCGTCAGTTCAACAGAAAGCTGAGTGAGGGAGCCATCTTCTAATGTAGATCATAGACGTCATCATTAACCTAGTCAGACATGATTGTTTGTGAGGTGTTGGTACCTGTGGTAATTCCATATCGCTGATACATGAGCTGTACTAAAATTATACATCTCGTTTGAGCAACTCAAACATTTGTAAACATAAACACGCCGTTTGTGTGGTTTTTTTGCCATGTCTTCTACATCAGCTAAATTTAAGCATCATCATATTTGACATATTTGAGAAGAAATGAGAGAGGGAAGTAGCTTGTATCCGATGTTATTGAATATGTACAGTGATCAAGTTGTAACGGAAATGAATGAGAAATTAGGACAGGGACTCTGGGTTAGAATGAATAAATAAAACGGTGAAGTTAGATGAAGGCACGTTATTCTGTGAGAGAAAGCAAAGAACTTGGAAGAGCAGTGAAATTGACTGGATATAACCTTGAAGAAAGATTATAAGATGATCATCAACAGAAGTAAAACAAGAGTAACGGAACGTTGTCGAATCAAATCAGGCGATACTGAGGAATTAGATTTGGTGACGAGATACAAAGAGTAGCAGATTAGTTTTGCTATTTGGGTACCATAATAAACGAAGATGGCCTAAGAATAAAGGATATAAAATACATACCTGCAGTATCACAAAAGCATTTCTCAAAAACATCTAATACAAATTTAAGTGTTAATAAGTCATTTCCGAAGGTATTTGGAGTGCAGCCTAGTACGGAAGATAAACGTGTATGGTAAACCGTTCAGGCAAAAAGGGAATAGAAGCTTTAGAAATGTGGTGCTACGGAAGAATGCTGAAGCTTAGACAGGTGAACAGAGCCGCTAATTATGAGGTACGGAACCAAATTGTGTAAAAAAAAGTTATGGCACAACTTATGAAACAAAAGGGATCGGTTCACAGAACACGTCCTAAAACATTAAGGAATCGGTGATCTGGTAACGGTGGGATGTGTAGGAGATACAAATTGTAGAGGCAGGCAAACGGATGAGAAACAGTAAGCATGTTCAAGCGGTCTGAAGACGACACAGTGAAATATGTCGGTTATCATTATTTTGTTTTTCTATGGAAGGCAGTGACCAAAAGAGCTCTGTACCTGAGGAATGGGGCTCTTTGTTACGACCAGAGTCTGCTTTGTGCAAGTCTCTGGAATTCGCATCGCTACATACCTCGAGATGCTCTGGTTTGCTAATGTGGACTTCAGGAATGGGACCAAGCCAAGATCGATGTATAGGCCAGTATTTCCTGGTTATTTTGTCCACGTGAGCGACTGCATCTGTAACAGAACGACGTCTCGTTAGTCTTTGTGCAGTTACAGCATTATCTATTTTACCTTTAATATCGACGCATATGCAATGTCCAAATTATGATATACCCGCTACTTAGGGAGACATGCTGATGTACAAACTTTACACAGTCTCACTGAATCACCGAAATAATTTTGCTTTTTCACAAAAGAAAAGGAAGATAAACCTAATGAGCAGCATAAGCTTGTGTTATAGTTTATTTTCTAACTTAAATATGATGTAGGCATATGACGGCCATGTACTTTTAGTCCAACTCATTCCGCAAACGGACTTGTCAAAAGGAGGACATGTTGAATGCGCGTTTTATTCACTTACTTATATTTGGGGAATTGCGAGGATGCTTAGACCGTATAAATAACAACGATCAACGGCATTAGGCTGCTCAAGCTATGGGAACCACTGTAAAATGGGAAATTACGGGAAAACAATACGTAAATTATTTTAAATTGCGGGATATCGCAGCCAAATTTCCACAATTTGAATGAAATTAGCCACACTGGCTGTAAACTACTTTTGTTCAGTGTCACGACCGGTTTCGCGTCAACTGCAGAAGCATCTTTAGGTGATCTGCACCAAAATTAATAGAGAAAAAATCAAAGAAATTTCAACTGTGATCTGGCGAATAGAGGGATACTGAAGAATAGTGTCATACAGCAATACTTGAAAATTATTTACAGAGAACCGCTGTGACAACATTTTATGTATTGCTATACGAGATTATTTTTCAGTATCCAGTGTTAAAAATTATTTGTAGAACAAAGTTCTCTATTAATTTTTGTACAGATTGCCTGATGACGCATCTTCAGTTGGCGCGAAACCGGTCGTGACTTTGAAAAAAGTATTTTACAGCCAGTAGTCATCATCACATTGAAAGCATTTCCCTCCAACGTTTAAACAAGAGACCTCTAAAAACAATGTGCGAAAAGTCGTACAAAAAACATAAAGGAAGTCGAGCTCAGCAGCCATTGTAAAAGAAAAATATTGCATTTGATCAGTCCAGGAAAATCGAATACAGGTACTAAGTAGTGAAGTATTTTTAGTAAAGGAAGTTCACTGTTCTCATGAAGTGTCAAGAAATAAAAGAGAGAGACTATGAATCTGAAGCACGGGACTGGTTAAAAGAAGTGGGGGCGTCTGCTGTACCAGATAACTCTTCAACAGGCAAATCGTGAAAAAGTCATAAGATAGGTAAATGGTACACCCGCTGCTAATATACAAGGCATCAGCAGCACACTAAAATGACTAACTGAAGTATTTGTTAGCTTCTGCGTAGCCATTGTAGAAACCCATTGGTCATTAAATACAATACAAACATACGTGCAGGGAACCTGTTCTGTCGAGAATTAGATTTTGACCCTGCCCCTGTTTCAAGAATCACACTACAACTAGACATTTGTCATTGGGACCATATCTTATTGGGTTGGGCAGTTTTACATCTACCACACTTCGTACTTGTTATTGTGAAAGCTATACCATTTTCTTGAGATTTTGGTTAGAACTGATTTTATGTTAATTTTGTAATGTCATAATTTGCCATATGAGTTAAGATACCGTGTCCTTTGACATTCCATTCAAATGTCACGTCCGTTATATTTGTTCTGAGTTTGTCAGTTTTGTGAATTTCCCATGTATTAAGACATACAACCATATTACAATTGCCGTAGTTTTTTTCTCGTTCGGCGTTTTAGACTTTAAATTCTGAATTATCAGAGACGTTTATGGATCAAATTACTTTTTCATAAATTCATGGTCACTTCACAGCATTTACCAGAACAACAAAGACATAACCGAAACGGTAGTTTGCACACTGGACTCTTGTGATCATAGTACCATAACTATAGAGCCTTTGAAACTTCAGTTTAACAAACAAGAAGAAGCTTTTACTTCGAATTAAAACGGCAAATCCTACAACAAGGAAAAGGTTTGAACCATCTTCACCTGAATGCTAACACGGGTTCTTTATTATGTTAACATAAGCCAAAGGCAGAACCCTAGCAGAAATTTTTACACGCAAGCTTAATGGGTATGTTAAAACTAAGAAGTGACCATACTTCCACTAAGGTTAATGAGCGTTCACACATGCTACTCCTGGCCGGCGGGTGTGGCCTTGCGTTTCTAGGCGCATCAGTCTGGAACTGCGTGACCGTTACGGTCGCAGGTTCGAATCCTGCCTCGGGCATGGATGTATGTGATGTCCTTAGCTTAGTTACGTTTAAGTAGTTCTAAGTTCTAGGGAACTGATGACCTCAGAGGTTAAGTCCCATAGTGCTCTGAGCCATTTTGAAGCATGCTACTCCTTTAACCAAATTTTTCTTGTAATTTCTATTACAAAGGTCTACCCACGCTCTGAAAACTAGGATGAAAAAATGTCTACAGTACAACATAGCTATTAATAATGATGAAGACTAACATGAAATGTAAGAGAATCGTCCAGAGAATCATTTTAGAAGGAAGTGGGATAACAAAGCACTGAGAAATGATAAGATGCCGTGTTTGAAATTTCCTAAAAAATTGATTACTACTACAAAGAACACAACAGCCAGCAGTTCAGATGAAGGGGAGTAGACATCTCTAAAAAGAGTAATCACAGATGTTGGACAGACAAACATAAATACGAGGAAGGTTACTGCGAAGAAGTCCGGGTGACAGAAAAAACACTTCAATTGATCGATGATAAAGAGAAGTACACACATGTTCAGGGATAGACAGGAATAAAATAATATAAATCCTCTAGAAACGAAATCAACAGAAATTACGGGGAAGCTGAGGTGGAAGGGCTGCAGAAAAATGTGCAGAAGTCGAAAAAGGAATGGTCGCTGGAACGACTGACTCAGCATATAGAAAAGTTAAAACAAATTTCTGTAAAATCAAAAGCAAGGCTGGCGTCATTAAGAGTGCATTTGGAATTCCCCCGCTAAACGCAGAGAGAGAGAGAGAGAGAGAGAGAGAGAGAGAGAGAGAGAGAGAGCAGATGGGTGGAAAGAGTACAATGAAGGAATTTGTGAGGAGGAAAACATGTCTGATGCTATAGAAGAAGAAACAAGAGTCGACATGTAACAGATAGGGGATCCAGTATTAGAATCCATATACAAAGGGGCTCTGGAAGACTTGAAATCAATAAGGCAGAAGCGATAAATAACACTCCATTAGAATTCCTAAAATCATTGGCGAAAGTGGCAACCAATTGACTTTTCAGGTTGGTGTGTATAATCTATGAGATTGGAGACATAGCAACAGAAATAGGAAAAATATCATCCACACAGTTTCGAAGATAATGAGGACAGACAAGTACGAGTGTTATCACGAAATCAGCTGAACCTGCCATGCACCGCAATTTATGACAAGAACTGTATACAGAAGAATGGAAACTAAAATTGAAGAACTGCTACATGATGATCAGATTGGCTTGGAGGAAAGTAAAGGCACCAAAGAGTCAGTCCTGACGTTGCGCTTTATAATGGGAGCGTGACTGAAGAAAACTCAAGACACGATCACAGTACACTACTGGCCATTACAATTGCTACACCACGAAGATGAAGTGCTACAGACGCTAAATTTAGGCGACAGGAAGATGATACTGTGATATGCAAATGATTAGCTTTTCAGAGCATTCACACAAGCTTGGCGCCGGTGGCGACACCTACAACGTGCTGACATGAGGAAAGTTTCCAACCGATTTCTCATACACAAACAGCAGTTGACCGACGTTGCCTGGTGAAATGTTGTTGTGATGCCTCGTGTAAGGAGGAGAAATGCATACCATCACGTTTCGACTTTGATAGAGTTCGGATTGTAGCCTATCGCGATTGCGGTTTATCGTATCGCGACACTGCTGCTCGCGTTGATCGAGATCCAATGAATTTCAGCAGAATATGGAATCAGTGGGTTCAGGAGGGTAATGCGGAACGCCGCGCTGGATCCCAACGGCCTCGCATCACTAGCAGTCGAGAAGACAGGCATCTTATCCGCATGACTGTAACGGATCGTGCAGCCACGTCTCGATCCCTCAGTCAACAGGTGGGGACGATTGCAAACAACAACCATCTGCACGAACAGTTCGACGACGTTTGGAGCAGCATGGACTATCAGCTCGGAGACCGTGGCTGCGGTAAACCTTGACGCTACATCACAGACAGGAGCGCCTGCGATGGTGTACTCAACGACGAACCTGGGTGCACGAAAGGCAAAATATCATTTTTTCGGATGAAGTCAGTTTTTTATACAGCATCATGATGGTCGCATCCGTGTTTGGCGACATCGTGGTGAACGCACATTGGAAGCGTGTATTCGTCATCGCCGTACTGGCGTATCACCGGACGTGATGATATGGGGTACCATTGGTTACACGTCTCGGTCACCTCTTGTTCGCATTGACGGTACTTTGAACAGTGAACGTTACATTTCAGAAGTGTTACGAACCGTGGCTCTACCCCTCATTCGATCCCTGCGAAACCCTACGTTTCAGCAGGATAATGCACGATTGCATGTTGCAGGTCCTGTACAGGCCTTTCGGGATACAGATAATGTTCGACTGCTGCGCTGGCCAGCACATTCTCCACATCTATCACCAACTGAAAACGTGTGGTCAATGGTGACCGAGCAACTGGCTCGGCACAATACGCCAGTCACTACTCTTGATGAACTGTGGTATCGTGTTGAAGCTGCATGGGCAGCTGTACATGTACACGCCATCCAAACTCTGTTTGACGCAATGCCCAGGCGTATCAAGGCCGTTATTAGGGCCAGAGGTGGTTGTTGTAGTTACTGTTTTCTCAGGATCTATGCACCCAAATCGCGTGAAAATGTAATCACATGTCAGTTCTAGTGTAATATATTTGTCCAATGAATACCCGTTTATCATCCGCGATTCTGCTTTGTGTAGGAATTTTAGTGGCAAGTAATGTAATTGTCTATACAAAAAAAGCGTTCGACAATGTAAAATAGTAGAAGGTTTTCGAAATTGTGAGAAAAATAGGAGTGAGATGTAGGAAATGACAGTAATATACAATATGCACAAGAACCAACATGGAACAATGACACTCGAAGACCAAGAAAGGTCGTATTCAGAAGACTTAAGTTGTTGGAAGAGGCAATGAAGGGAATAAAGGAAAGGCTCAAGAGTGGGATTAAAATTCGGGTGAAACAATATCAGCGACAAGATTCGGCGAAGAGAATCCTATCTACAGTGAAAGTGAAAAAGAATTACAGGATTTGTTGAATGGAATGAACAATCTAATGAGCACAGAATATGGACTTAGAGTAAACGGACGAAAGGCGAAAATAATGTGAAGTAGTAGAAATAAGAATAGCCATAAGCTTTACCTAAAAATTGGTGGTCACGAAGTAGGCGAAGTTAAGGAACTCTGATATCTTGGAAGCAAAATATCAGTGACAGACAGAGCAACGAGGGAATAACAAGCAGGTAGGCACAGGCAAAAAGGGCATTCCTGGGTAACAGTAGTCTTCATTCGAGGAAGAAATCTCTGAGAATGTATTTTTGGATCATAGCATAGTATGATAGTGAACTGTGGACCACGGGAAAGCCAGAACAGAAGAGAACTGAAGCGTTTGAATGTGTTGCAACATAAGAACGTTATAAATTAGGTGGACTGACAAGGTAATGAATGAAGAGTTTCTCCACAGAACCGGAGTTGCAAGGAACATTAAGAAATGACAGGGAGAGGCAGGATGACAGAACGTTTGTTGAGGTATCAGGGAATAACTTCCATTGTAGTACAGCGAGCTTTAGAGGGTAAAAACTGAAGAGGAAGACGGAGAATGGGATACATCCAGAAAATAATTAAGAACCTAGGTTGTGAAGGCTACTCTGAGATGAAGAGGTTGACGCAGGAGAGTAATTGGTTTTGGACTGCTACAAACCAGTCAAAAGAGTGAGGACTCACAAAAAATTCGGTTTTATCAGTTACTTTACCGAAAAGATACTACAAATTATACAATGATTTAAAAGTGAACGTGGGTCAATAAAACGAAAATTCTTTTTCCAGATATTCATTTGGAATAATCATCTAAAAAGTCTGATAAATGTTTGCCATAAACATTAATAACTTAGCGAGTTCCGTTAAAATTCCAGTGCACTCATATATGTTCTGTTTAATTGAGATTTCTTTCGCATTAACACGTTCAGTTTTTGTGAGTGATATTGTGTGATGTTCATAGTCGTCCTTAACATTTACTTAACTTTTTTATGTCCTTCTTTTGTATCTGAAACTACATAAAAGATGTATTTACTTCACTTTATTATTCAGCAAGCTGCTCGGATCTGCCGGACAACCATGACACAGCTCATTTCGCCGCACGTGCTGTCAGTGTAAACTGTTATCTTTGTTAATGTCATTTCAAACGTTATCTCCCAGAAAGAATTTTTTTTCACGTTTGTAACTCATTACACGACAGTTCACTTATTCATCTGCGAATAGTAGGCGATTTGAAGCAGCAGTTTTAATCCGTGTCAACAAATAAAGATTTACAGCACATCTTCCATCGTACACTCTTCTGTCTCGTAAGCAGAGAAATTTGTGGTAAGGACTATGGGACCAAACTGCTGAGGTCATCGGTCCCTAAGCTTACGCACGAGTTAATCTAAATTCAACTAAGTTACGCTAAGGACAATACACCCTCCCATTCCCGAGGGAGGATTCGAAACTCCGACGGGAGGAGCCGCGCGAACCGTGACAAGACGCCTTAGAATGCACGGCTCCCCGCGCCGCTAGGCGCAGAAACGCATCATGACAGTGTACCTTGCAGTGAAGATTGGGTTAATTCCTTTGTTTAGCTAGAGACACGGAAGCTCTCAAACAGTCCGACATTTCGAACCCGCCACCGTAGCCGGCATCGCCAACGCACATACCTGAGTGATGGCATTCGACGTTGAGGTAGTTGGCTCGATTTCTGTTTGGCTGTTCTCTTAGTACTATTTGAGGGAAAAAGGAAGTATGCACGATTCAGGTCTCGCCCTCTCCCTTTCTTTCATCATAATACAACCTTTAAGACAACTGTCAGACACCGCATGGAGATGGCGGAACTGTTTTTCGATTAACCGGTTGATACTACACTCCCAGTTTCCCAGTGAGGAATGGCTTTTTTTTAAGGGATTGAGATCGAGACTTCGACCTGGGCACTCCATACGTAGTGAAAAAGACGCCAAAACAGTACTACAGCTTGAACACCAGTAATATTTCTTATCTGTTGCTCTGAGTAGTAGTGTAATATTATTCAGCAATGTCAAATAAATAAGTTAGTGTAGGGGGCAGTCCAGTGTTAACGCGAGAGATGGAAAAAATAAAGTAAACTGTTTATTATTTTAAAAGTTCTTGTCATAACTGTATATACATTCATCCCTCTGTGAGACAATATGCTCAGTGCCTTCATGCAAAAATGTTTGCCATTGGTTGCGGAACCATGATTGTACCCATGCGCGGAAACCTTCGTTCGAAGAAAATCGACGGATAGAAATGGCTTTCTTCAAGGCTCCAAAATTACGCAGTGCATGGCGAGAGATCGATAGTGTATAGGCGACGTCTAAGTGCGGCCGAGCAAAACTTCTCCAGTGCACTCAGAACAACCGGGGCAGCATGCGATGTCTATTTTTTGGAGCCCTAAAGAAGAACATTCGTGGCCGCGTATTCGCTTCTGACGAGATGGTGCACGTCAGGAAACGATCGTACTTCCGTAGTCAACCGCAAACATTTTTCCACGAAGGTATTAACCATCTTCATCACAGAGGCATAAATCTATTAACATTTATGGCGACCACTTTTGAAACAATAGTTTACTTACTTCTTTTGTATCCAGCTGGTTTTCATTCGACTCCCCCTTATACGTTCGCACAGGCGCTTCAGCCACGAGCTACTCCTCTTACCTTCGCGAGCCATGAAGAGCAAGCTATAGGTGTTGCCTAGCAGCGGTATGGCCACCGCTCCAGGGAGCTTGTCTATCTCGCTCCAGAGGCGCCACTTCCTGGACACGATCGAGGCTGTGACGGCCACCGCCACGGCCGCCAGTAAGAGCGCCGTCACTTCCAGCATCCTGGAGGCTCCAGTTCCAGCGCGTCCACACCGGCAGTGGCAACGTCTTGGACTGCTCTCCGTCCCACGAGGGGCTACGTCTGCCCGGGTTGTTATCTGCCCATTACCCTAACTGCCCGACGCCTTAGCGCTTTCTACACAGGGCGCCTCTCCCGGCGTAACAACACGTTGTCCTTGGAGGCCTTACTTGTCTGACTCTCACTGCCTTCCCTTCGTCCCAGGAGTCGACTGGCGATCATAACACACATGGCATCGCGCGTGTCGAAAGGCGCGATAGCATTCATGTGTTTAACTTTAAACACGTTTCAATATCAAAAGGAATATGTTTCTTTATTAAATGAATATACTACTTTTATTTTCCGGAATAGTGTCAATGATCCCCATAAATACTGTTAACATTGTAAAGCTGCTATCAAGCGAAGGAGACCAAGGGCAGCAGCATCCCTCGCAAATATCAGTTGTGGGAATGACATCGAGAAATGACTTAGCCATTGAATAGAAAGTGGAACAAAAAAATTGTAAGCACTATCTTTCCAAATAATTACGCCCGGGTTCCCGGGTTCGATTCCCGGCGGGGTCAGGGATTTTCTCTGCCTCGTGATGGCTGTGTATTGTGTGATGTTCTTAGGTTAGTTAGGTTTAAGTAGTTCTAAGTTCTAGGGGACTGATGACCATAGATGTTAAGTCCCATAGTGCTCAGAGCCATTTTTTTTTTCAAATAATTCGTTAACGAATGGAACAGGTTTTAAACATTCTTACGTTTATGCGGATTTATATTTATTGCTTCAGTTGCATATAGTGAAAGGGATCGATGATACCCTGCTTCCTGTACCAGAAATGGTCAGCCAAGGAGAGGGGAAAGGATGTCTGAATAATAAACCGAACAATCAGAGCTCTCCCCGACTAATACACGTTGCAAGATTTCCTTTGAATAGTAACTATTTACTCTTATCAAAACTTCTGGGTGACATTTGCCGTATGTAAGTTGTAGTGTAAGTAATGTTTTATAAAGTGTCTTCAGGTTCGAGTAATCATTTATTTGAGCTATGCCAGTAGCTGCAGATATTACTTCAACTTCGTTTTACGTAGATAGTATGAGGTAGCATCTGTGCTTAGGGAAGACCACTGATTAATAATCTCAGCAAAACAGAGCTTCTAACTGATTAGTTTTCCGTTTGCAGCAGTAGAACCTCACGTAACCATTTTGAATTTAGTCCCGAATCAGAGGACTTGCTAATTACGGGACTTTTCTTCCCCAGAAATGTCTGCAGATTGCTGGATCCTGTCTCACTCTTCGTCGCAATGATGACGCATTTGTTCTCGTATCATTTGTCTTATTTCAAACAGTGAAACGTCCCCTTACAAGAATTATAAAATTTCTGTGCTGATAAACCCCTTACGTTATTTGATTTTCAAACAGTTGAGCAACCCTGAACTTATTCTGATCATTTTAGCGCAACGCAATCTGACTTTCAAAAATCCCTGCAAAAGAATGGCCCTGACTAACATTAACCTACACGTTTCACAAATCACTTACCTCACAAAATCTTCGTTGCTCTAACTAGTGCAATAGAGCGAGCCCCACTTCTGCCAGCTAAATAAAAGATTCAAACTACTGAAGGCACTAACTACTGATAGACACAGATAGCAAAAGAAAGATTTTGATAGAGAACAAACAATGTATTTCCCTTAATATTGTTCAAAAGTCATATATATCAGTTCCACTCTTTCTTAATGAGACACGTCCAGATCGTCCGCTATCAAACTTCCGCCATCTCTCTCCCCACATCCACCACTCCTGGCGGCTAACTTCCAACTGCGCAACGCTACGCGCTGTTAACAGCCAACTGCCCAACACTTCAATAGCCAACAACAATGCATACCAGCCACAGACTGCACACAGCACAGCCAGTGATTTTCATACAGAGCGCTAAGTGGCGTTACCAATATAAAAACCTAAACAGCCTACTTACAGCAGTATAACAAGCAAAATCAGTTGACAATGAGGTGCCAGAAGTTACGGGATAGCGATATGCACATCTGCAGATGGCGGTAGTATCGTGTACACAAGGCATAAAATGGCGCTACATTGGCGGAGCTGTCATTAGTACTCAGATGATTAATCTGAAAAGATATCCGACCTGATATTGGTCGCACGAGGGGAATTAACAGATTCTGAACGCAGCTAGATGCATGGGACATTCCATTTCGGAAATCGTTACCTAATCTAACATGGCTCTGAGCACTATGTGACTTAACATCTGAGGTCATCAGTCCCCTAGAACTTAGAACTACCTAAACCTAACTAACCTAAGGACAACACACACATACATGCCCTAGGCAGTATTCGAACCTGCGACTGTAGCGGTCGCGCGGTTCCAGACTGAAGCGCCTAGAACCGCTCGGCCACACCGGCCGGAACCTAATCTAAAATTCCGCGATGAACAGTGTCAAAATTGTGCCAATAATATCAAATTTCAAGGATTACAACGGAGTGACCAATGGCTTTCACTTAACTCTCGAGAGCAAAGGCGTTTGAGTAGAGCTGTCAGTGCTAACATACAAGCAACACTGCGTTAATAACCGCAGAAATCTATGTGGGATGTAGGGCGAATGAATCTGTAAGAACAGTGCTGCGAAATTTGGCGTTAAGCGGCTGTGGCATCAGACGACCGACGCGATTGCCTTTGCTAACAGCGCGACATAGGCAGCAGCGCCTCTATTGGGCTCGTGACCATATCCGTTGGACGCTAGACGACTGGAAAAGAGTGGTCTGGTTAAGTAAGTTCTGATTTCATTTGGTAAGAGCCGATGACACGGTTCGAATGTGGCGCAGATCCCATGAAGTCATGGACAGAAGTTGTGAACAAGGTGCAAGCTGATGGTGGCTTCATGACGGTGTGGGTTGTGTTTACATGGAATGAACTGGATCCGCTGGTACAACTGAAGCGATCACTGACTGAAAATGGTTAGGTTCGGCTACTTGGACACTATTTGCAGCCATTAAATGATGGAATTTTTATCGATGACGATGCACCATGTCACGGGCCAGTTGTTTGTCACTGGTTTGAGGAACATTCCGTTCAGTTCAGAGGATAGTTTGTCTATCCAGATCTCCCGACATGAATTCCATCGAAAATTTATGGGGCAAAAATCGTGCACATCACGCACAAAATTCTTCAGCGGCAACGTTTTTTTCAATTACGGGCGTTTTTAGAGGCAGCGTAGCTCAGTATTTCTGCACGGGGCTCCCAACGGCTTGTTGAGTCTGTGCCACGTCGAACTGCTGCACTACGCCCGGTAGAAGTAGGCACGATACAATATTAGGAAGTATCCCATGACTTTCGTCAGCTCAGTGTATGTGAGTGTGATACAGAACGTAATAACCCGTTTTGTTCGCACTATTCACCTACCCTTCGTGATACTGGTTTTTCAAACATGGTTCAAATGGCTCTAAGCACTATGGGACTTAACATCTGAGGCTATCGGTCCCCAAGACTTAGAACTACTTAAACCTAACTAACCTAAGGACATCACACACATCCATGCCAGAGGCAGGATTCGAACCCGCGACCGTAGCAGCAGCGCGGTTCCGGACTGAAGCGCCTAGAACAACTCGGTCACAGCGGCCGGCGCTGATGCGTCTGAAAAGGCCACATGTCAGCACTCAGTGGAAACACAGTTGCGGTACTGCCGTGCAAATGCCGTCATTCGTCACCGATGAACACAACAGCACTCAGCTGTGAGGGCACGAACCAGGTGCCTGCTGCGTAGGCCCAGACACAGCAACGTTCGCTGAACAGTCGGGGAGGGAATCTTGCTGATAGCCCTTTTGTGTATGTGGACGGTCAGTTGCTGAACAGTTGCACGCCTATTTGCCCTTACACTTCTCCGCAGCTGTCATTGGCCCCTGTCATGTATGTCCCGTGGTACAAAATGGTTTCCTCGTCGCCGGATTTCGACTTCGTTTTCTCGCCTCGCACGGTATACTTTAAGCATGGTGGTAGGCGCATAGTTTACAAACTTAGCCGATTCGGAGATCCTTCCGGTCTTGACCCGGAAGTCCATGATCATGCCTGTTTAGAGGTCAGATAAATCGCTTCATTTCCAAATAAAAACAACTGCACTGCACATCCACATCCCCCCACCCCCTCACTGTCTACTGCTAACTGCTACTGCTAACACCTGCCGTTCCTGAGTGATTATTACACGTTGACGTCGAACACAGGCGGTGGTGACTGGTCTATGTATCTTGACGAGGAAAATGCTTATGGCCGCTCCAAGATGGTGGTCTGTCACATTGTTGTCACTTTAGCATGATAACGATCAGTAAAGTTTGGCAACTTAGGCGGTCTCGATTCAGATGTAACAAAAAGATAAACTTTCTTCGAGAAAGAAAGGTTTTTCACCCACGAAAAATTTTATAACAAGCCAAAGAATGCCACCTTACTGAATTGAAATATTAGCAACTGAACTGAATTTACATTCCTTTGTCGGGTTTTCTCTCGACGCTTTCCGGCGGATGCCGAGGAAGTAGACGCGTCCGCAGCTCGCGGCCGTGCGGTAGCGTTCTCGCTTCCCACGCCCGGGATCCCGGGTTCGATTCCCTGCGGGGTGAGGGATTTTCTCTGCCTCGTGATGACTGGGTGTTGTGTGATGTCCTTAGGTTAGTTAGGTTAAAGTAGTTCTAAGTTCTAGATGACTGATGGCCATAGATGCTAAGTCCCATAGTGCTCAGAGCCAAGTAGACGGGCTCAGAGTCCGGGGTTGATGGCCGGCGTAGCGAAGAGGGGGCGGGGCACCTGGACGTTCCGGCTGCATCCGGGCGGCATTCCGCGGCGAGTCGAAATCCACCTGTCTCCGTTTCTTCCGGATATTTAACACGGTGGCTCCAGTCTTCCTCCGCTGATTCCGGATTGGTGATTGGCGGCCGTTGGCGATCCCTGACTGGTGGACGGTGATATCATAGTGTGACCATCCGCGCCGGAAAAAGTTTCGTGCGCGTGCGTAGTTCGCGGTTGATTGAGTGTTTGGCGGGAACGCCTCTAGCGCCAGCTGGCGGAACGTGCCGGCACTAAGTTGCAGGCGCCGCTTAACTCTGCCGCGGTAGCCGACCGTAGCGTTTGGGTGGCTGTGCGCGCCCCGGCACTCATTAATTAAAGGGACCACGAAAGGTTCAGTTTCATTTACGACTCTCACATGCCACTCTCAGCCCCAGCTGTAATGAAAGGAATGACATAAGGTTTACCATATCCAGGCTTCCGTAAACGAAGAATCTATCTCGTCAGGTAAGTAATTCACCACTAAAAACCACGAAAATGGAATTTTCAAGCTACTGAGGAGTATGCTATGGGTCGCTGGGCCAGGTATACAAACAGAGACGCGATGTTTGCATGATGTGATTTTCAGTGAGTACCAAATTAATCTCATGTTTAAGGCGTCCATTTCGTCTTTCTAAAATCATTGGGAGAATTAGCAATGAAACGACTTTTCACGGTGGTGTGAACAATGTGTGGGACTGATGATACACCATCAGACTTTCGTAACAATAACATTCACAGAGTTTTCAAGATTGCAAGAGACGACACATGCGAGAGTTATCGGGCAAGCAGCAAGCTGCTGCCAAGAATAACATACAGAAGAAAGTTCATGACTAGTTAGACAACGATCAGTTTGGCTTTAGGAAGGGTAAAGGCACCAGAGAGGCAATTTTGACATTGACGTTGATAATGGTTCAAATGGCTCAAAGCACAATGCGACTTAGCTTCTGAGGTCATCAGTCGCCTTGAACTTAGAACTAATTAAACCGAACTAACCTAAGGGCATCACACACATCCATAGCCGAGGCAGGATTCGAAACTGCGACCGTAGCGGTCGCCCGGCTCCAGGCTGTAGAGCCTAGAACCGCATGGTCACTCCGGCCGGCGGTTGATAATGGAAGCGAGGCTGAAGGAAAAGTAAAGATACATTCTTACGTGAGAAACTTAACGTCAGGATTAGTGACGTAGATGACGTTAAGGAACTCTGCTACCTAGATACAAATTTTTGAGACTGAACGTTTAGAGCACACCATTGTATGGTAGCGAAACACGGAATGTGGAAAAACCGGAACAGAAGAGAATCGAAGGTATTGAGAATGTTGAAAATTGGATGGACTAATAAGGAAAGGAATGACGAGGATCTCCGCAGAATCGGCGAGGAAAGGATTAGTTGGAAAGCAGTGACAAGAAGGAACAAGACATCGGGGAATAACTCAAATGGCAGTAGAGGGATGTGCATTGGGTAGAAAATGTAGCGGACGACAGATATTGGAATACAGGCAGAAAATAATTGACGACACTGGCTGCAAGTGTTACTACGAAATGAACAAGTTGGCACAGGAGAGGAATACACGGCGGGCAGCATCAAAGGAGTGAAAAATTCTATGACTTAAAAAGATTCATGTTGTGAGACCAGTAACTGACAGTGGCTAACTTCATCATGTATGTCTGACGTTATTATCTAAGACGTGTCCGGCCTTTAAAGCTACAGAAAAATGAATATGAAACTCCACTACGCAAATGATGACAAAGCGTTTCTTTCGTTACGGCAAAGCCAGCAATCAGTGTTAACAGGGACATGGTTTGTTGCAGTAATTAAGTGTGCTGGAACAACACCTGTGTAATTCAATTGTGCATCATTAAGCTGTGTGCCAAAACACACAAAGTGGTAGTGTGAATTTCAATATTATCAAAGCCTACGTGCATCGGAATCTCTCTCTCTCTTGCAATGAAATGGAGACTGGGTGTGGCACAGTGTATTGAATGGATTATGTGTAAATTTTACGAGAGATGACATCGTGACCCTTAGCGGTTTAAAAATAGGATTATCGCAGTGCTAAAAAAAAATGGGAGAGAATTAGAGACAGCCCTATCAGTGCTGACATAGGAATCTCAGAGTGTTTACATCGGCAGTCAGCTAGAAGATCGGCTGACTGGCAGTCTGCCAGATAACACAGCAGGGCAAGTGTCCTGCAATAGCTGTAGCACACAGGAAAGCTCTCTTTCGCCACCTCAAATGATGTTTTGTAACAGGAATTATCTAAGTTTTCATTAAATTACTTTTACACCTGATGTCGATCCACACTTAACAACCCCGATAACTATTAGAAGGGGTTGCCCATTGGGATCCGTATGTAAGTATCACAGAAGGAAGACATTAAGAGAAAAGTCTATGAACGTCAAAACCTAATAATTCAGTACAAAATCCAGAGAGGAAGCGTATATAGATGGAGAGAATATACGATACCGTACGAATACACACAAGTGTTAGCCATCGAATTATAACGATGAGAAAGATCAACCGTGTATGCAGCAAGTGACGTGGAATTAACTGCAAGAGATAGAGAACACAGAGAAAGACTTGAAATCGAAAATGTGGTTTAGATACCGTCAATACTTCACCTATTTTGGAACCTAACTAATGGTTCAAATGGCTCTGAGCACTATGGGACTTAACTTCTGAGGTCATCAGTCCCCTAGAACTTAGAACTACTTAAACCTAACTAACCTAAGGACATCACACACATCCATGCCCAAAGCAGGATTGGAACCTGTGACCTTAGCGGTCCCGCCGTTCCTGACTGTAGCGGCTAGAACCGCTCGGCCACTTGGAACCTAACTGTTGAGCCTTCTGGTCAATAGAGTCATTAGGTTCAAACGTTTGCAATGGAGTTACTAGGGAAATCATTTCCCAGACGTCACTTGTTAACAGTACTGTTGCGTTCAGTACGGAAAAATATTTCAAGATTTCAACCAAGAAGTTGGTAAGTATTACGTTATCTGTATCTACTTCAAGTCGTGAAAAAATTGAAGTTAAATAAGTCAATATATATTACTTTATCCATTTTGGCAACTATAAGTGTATCTGTTGAAAATGATCACAACTTGCACAAAAGAAAGTTTATTTCTTTATCGATTTCGGTAACCTAGCTCCCTTCTTCAGAAGACTAGAATTATCGTATTATTAGCAGCGTCAAAAATATGCAGGTGTATGGAGCATAGTACTGTAGTCCTTTACTCTCGAGGAATAAAAGGATCTTTGCTTAAGTAATGGACTGTCGTTTTCATTGCTGTCCCTTTCCTTGCTGTTGTGTGTATTGGGACTTGGTATGGGTGGGTGAGAACTTCGTTTACGCAAATGATTGCTGATTCTTAATCAACAATAAAATTTAATATACTAAATTCTTAGGTTATTAATGATAATAGTAATGATTAAAGATTGTTTCATCACATATTCGTATATGATAAATACATAAAATTAATAAATGCCCAGAATTAGCTCGTTTGACAAATTAGAATATTTCAGCATCTCACATAACCTGAAAATTGAGATATTTACCCAATATACGTTAGTAATCTTCTAATCGAGCACGTTCACAACTATTTATAACGTTTTATGCCATAACCATCACTTTAGCTCTGGATTCTCCGCAACAAACCCAGAATTATGCTGAGTAGAAGTTTCAGAACTAAAAACAAATAAATATCCTTGCTACACATCGAGTGGCCAAAAGCGCTAAATGTATTTGTAATGGTGACCCTTGTGGCGGTATTGGACTCGTCGCATCCTGGTCGTACAGAAAAATTGTGCACTCGTGACGGTAAAGCCAAGAAATGTGACGTCGAGCAGTTCAGGGTTAGCAGCAGTGATCAGTGTAGCGGGTCAGGCTCCAGACTTCGTACCATCGTCTTATACAACGAGGGCGTTTGATATTGTATCTATACATGCTTCCTTTGGATATGGAAGTTAACTTAGACGAACAATTTGGTATATTCTGAACCAGTTAGTTACATTCCTGCATGGGGTTTCATCCTGTCAGCCCATATTTGCCCACAGCACCAAACTGCGTCTGTACAGTGCCATAGAGGCAACAATCTCAGGAATCTGTGAGTTATGTCCTCAATACATTCACCACGATTGTGAAATTACGGATTGTTCTTAGATACTGAGGTCATGAGATGTTCAACGGCCGTAATTGAACTAAAATCTTGTCATGGTTACCAGAAAACGTGTCCTAACCTTGTTTTGGGTGAACCAAGGTTGTAGCTGAATAACACTCGGCTTGATGGTGACACACACTTTGCCTTTGAAGATGCTATAGTACTTTCAGCTTTCTTCTCAAGGAGTTTAATCCTCGATCTTCAGCAATGCTACACTCATGGTGTGTGGAACTGTTGTGTGCCAGAGAATTCATTTTCTGGTGGCGTGTTTTGGAAAACCTTTCCCTCTATGAGCGGCATCAGACAAAAGGAATTTATGTATATGCAGTTGTTTCCCAGAATATCATTCACAATGTCGACTACATAGCTATTAATTTTACTATTCAAGTTGTTTGTTGAAGAATGTCCTTCCACCAGGGGACCAAAATATATTTGTTATCTAACTAAAGATGTGCGCTATAGATCGAATATAACCACGCTTATCAGCAGAATCAGTGAAGCCTTCCAGAACACATATGTGATTCCATGTGGCATGAAAACGAAAGTCATACATGTTTACTTCGCTGCTTCATTTAGCCAACAAAAGAAAGGTAATGTCTATCACATTTTTCTTTTGACTCAGTAAAAGTAATTGTCAGGAGGAGGCTTGGAAGAGACGATACAACGTGTGTCTAAATAGGACGGTGAATGGTATCAGAAAATAAAGGTAACAAGAGTTACAAGCAAAGTATATTTACTAGCCTTCAAAACAATCACCATCATCTACAACATATTTAGAAACGTCCCCTTAGAAACATTTAAAAATGACAGTACTGGAAAACTTCTTACCTTATTTGATTTTCAAACAGCTGAGCAAAACTGAACGTACTCAGACATTTTTCTCTTTAGTTATTCTGATCATCACTAAACTGACACACAATATTTTTAGCGCAACGCAACCTGACTTTCAATAATTCCTACAATCCCTACAAAAGAATGGTCCTGACTAACCATAACCTATACCTTTCATGAATCGCTCACCTCACAAAAATCTTCATTACTCGAACTACTATAACACAGTGAGTGCCACTACTGCCAGCTAAATAAAAGATTGTAACTACTGAAGGCACTAACTACTGCTAACTAGCAAATGAAAGATTTTGATAGAGAACAAACAATGTATTTACCTTAATAATGTTCAAAAGTCATAATATATCTATCTATCAATTCATGACATCCATCTTTACAAATGTCCTTTTGCTGGTGGACTCATAGGCAGGTCGTCCGCTTATCGTAACCTCTCAAAACTCTGGCATCTCTCTCCCCACATTCACCACTGCTGGCGGCTCACCTCCAACTGCACAACGCCACACGCTGTTCACATCCAACTGCCCAACACTACAATAGCGAATATTCCAACAATGCCAACCAGCTACAGACTGCACACAGCACAATCAGTGATTTTCATACAGAGCGTTAAGTGACGTTACCAACATAAAAACCTAAACAGCCTATGCCAACCAGCCACAGACTGCACACAGCACAGTCAGTGTTTTTATTACAGAGCGGTACGTGGCGTTACCGACATAAAAAGCTTAACAGCCTACTTAAAACCTCTGATATCGGTTGCAAAACCGTTGGAAACTGGATCATATTTTTGTAAAAACGGGTGTGGGCTGCTGTTCACCCCAACCAGGAGATTATGATCTGTTAAAGTTACCCACGACAACATTTATTGTGTTAGTATCGTACAAGCTCTCGAATTATAGAGGAGAGAACATCACACAGTGACCACGATTTTTTTAAAAAGAAAATGCAGTGTTTCATAAGGAATTCTATCCTTTTACCTAATTTTCGAGTCTTATAGGTCAACCGAATTTCAGACAATTCATTATCGAACACAGCAGATTAAGATACTCGTGAAAAACTGACACGAAAAACATTACGCACGTTTCTTATAAACTTCTGAAGATACGAATAACATCAAAGGTTAACGTGTTCACTAGGGGTAGATGATTTACGGAACTACGATTTAATAAAAGATCAAATTTTTAGAGCTGCTGTTCTAATATGTCACATAGTTTTCACTACCTTTTAATCTCTGCAAAAGAACCTAATAAGTTACATGGGTACAAGCAAGTAAGATGGATAAGCAAAGGAGGATTTGGAATTGAAGACTGGTGTGTTAAGCCCTTCAAAGCTGGCGCGAGTGATACGCAAACAGATTAGCGAGCTGGAAGGCAGTATGTAAGAACCTCCTGTGGCGTGGTGAACTCTTCATATATCAATATGATATCAGTTCAGATCCGAAGATTCATCGCCTCAGCATGTGATGCACGATTATGAACCATACTTCATACAGCCCTCACAACAAGGAAATTTGAGTTTTTGATAAGTTTTAAGGTTCAAAAAACTGAGAGTAACGTTCTCAATGTCTTTGACTAATGAAATTTGTTTGGTAACCTATGACAATTTGGAATATTAAGAAAACTTCGTATTCATAACTCGTATTATTATAATGTTGCGTTTTGGATTCAGTTTTGTGTACTTTATAATGGACCTGTAGACAAGCTATTGGCCGCCCACGACCCTAGAAGCTGAACGCCCTCGCAGGAGGCAGGGAGGCGAATGGGAAACCAACCCCTCCTTCCCCTCAATTACGGGACACCCATGCTATCGTCTGCCGGATTGTTTACCTGTGCTCTTGAAACAGTGAATGGTACGTAGAGTCAAACAAATTTTAGAACTGGATATAAACATGCTTGAGGTTTGCTAGACGAGGAGTTAATGCTGCATTCCTCTGTAGGGTGTGAGATGCTAATGTGAAATGACGATATGCAGTTTGCTAAAGACGTCGTCGCTTGGACCGTGCTGTCGGATGTGAACGTTGAGCGTGCCGAGTTCAACGTGCCGCTGAACGTTCAGAAACTATGGGATTTGTGCATACACGGTACGTGTGCCTGAAGGTGGTATATGTGGTCGCAGCGTACTCCAGCTACTGCTGTCGGTTATAGCTGGCTCGCAAACCACACTGTTTCAAGAAATGGACGGACCTAAAAATCCTCCGTTATCCCAATTAAAATGCACATTTCGTGCCTTGTCCATATGCTAGTCACGCTACTCTCTCTGTAGAATTCACGAATAAAAATTTCATTATGCATGAGCATGGTATAAGGGAGACGAAAGGTACTACGTCCAGTCAATAAGGAAATAGGCTTATAAAAGTTCCATTAAAAATTGTGCGATGAAAATTTCCAGTAGTTCTCCACCTAAGATAAACAATATTTCATTTTCCTCACTTTCTGATAAAACCCTAATGTCATTCTCACTTGATTACTGTCCCTATTCAGAAGTAGAATATTTGCAACTTGTGAAACACAACCGGCAGACGTGGCCAAGCGGTTCTAGGTGCTTCAGTCTGGAACCGCTCGGACGCTACGGTCGCAGGTTCGAATGCTGCCTCGGGCATGTTCAAATGTGTGTGAAATCTTATGGGACTCAACTGCTAAGGTCATCGGTCCCTAAGCTTACACACCACTTAACCTAAATTATCCTAAGGACAAACACGCACACCCATGCCCGATGGAGGACTCGAACCTCCACCGGGACCAGCCGCCTCGGGCATGGGTGTGTGTGATGTCCTTAGGTTAGTAAGGTTTAAGTAGTTCTAAGTTCTAGGGAACTGATGACCTCAGATGTTAAGTTCCATAGTGCTCAGAGTCATTTGAACCATTTGTGAAACACAAAACTTGAAAAACGAAAGTGAAAAAGTCTTACTGCAAGTAGTGCAAGCTGTCTTGTAGATAAAGCCAATCTAACAAACTCACTCCTCAGAAAGAGCGTAGCTATATTTAC
This sequence comes from Schistocerca gregaria, assembly GCF_023897955.1. Lineage (NCBI taxonomy): Eukaryota > Metazoa > Arthropoda > Insecta > Orthoptera > Acrididae > Schistocerca > Schistocerca gregaria. The sequence continues at coordinate 343,910,474 of NC_064926.1, read as the reverse complement.
ACAACATCGAATGTTAATGAATACTCTTCTATTAAATTAGTAAGAAGAAGTTGGATTCTGTGGGGCGCGAACCAGCAACACATCACTCGTTACAATACTAACCCAAGACTAGTAGTTGCACTACACCTACCACCTGCAATTGACGGCCATACCTGGCATCACACTATGCCTGAAGGTTTACCCGTATATATGTGATTAACTGACATTTAATTACAAAAAATTGTACCACGAACAATGCGTTTTTGACGAGTCCTCAATATTCTGTTGCCTTGAAACGGCACACTTTCATAACAAGCAAGATACAATAATTCTTTAATCACCAACTTGACGTTTCCAGTCGTATCATTGCTACAAATAGTTGGGGTTTTAGAGAGATGCGCTCTTTGCTGGTGCTTAGAAACTGCAGGTATAAAGGCATGTCGCAACTCTGTACTGAAGAGAGATGGCATCATGTGACCTAGGGTGCATTCTTCCATCTCATAGATTATGTTCAAACGCAAGGTCACAATATCTAAAGTGTCAGACATTATCATGCAAGTTGGGAAAGACTCCTCAACGTGCTTCTTCCATGCTGTGACGTCAGAAAGTCGACACACTCAAGGTTCGAATGTATTTTCCATTCACGAACTGCTTCATGGACGTAGTGCCTGCTGAAAATTGCGTTTTCGCGTCTGCGTGTGCTCTCTTGGAGGCAGTAGTATGGGAAAACTTACTGAAGTGGGAGCAGGTTTCATCAGAGGAGGCGGTGGAAGCGACAAATGAACGGGACACAGGACATCTTTTTTTAAAATAGTGATGTGCACCTTTCCCATTAAAGGAATTCTACTCACAATATGGTCCGTGTGTGGTCCTCCCTTCTTACCTTAAGAATTTGGAAATTGTGGGAGGTACAAAAACGTTTAACTATGAAGGTGAACTATAATGTGATTGGCAAGAAGAAGAATTTGAGACAACCAATCGAATGTATCGCAACGCACAGGGACACAGCTCTGGAGGACGCAGGGAGTTAGCCTGGGAGGGACACTTGTGGTCGAGCAGGGAAAGGAGACACCTGTCGTCCAGACGGAAAAGGGGAGACCTCCTGCCGAAGTGGGAGAGATGACTGAGCCGTGGCGACTGGCGCTAGTTGGCTGGCTAGTCGCTGATATCGACACTCGTCTGGTCTTGTATCTCTGACGCCTTTGGTGTTCCGGCTTGGCGTATGGCAGAGTGCTCTCACTCCGGTCGGCGTTCAACGAGACAACATGTTTCGAAGGCAGGCCCTCGTTTGTATCCGCTGTGCCTGAGCCTCGCCGTTTTGCCGTGCGCCGGGTGGATTGCGCTGATTAGTCGGCGCGTTTGCGTGCGAAACGGTAGCGGGTCCGTCATCTTGTGCTGGACATCTTCTCATCGCGTAACTGGAACCATTAAGCTGCGTATGACTCATACTCTGCTGTTAACCTGTGAAGATTTGTGAAACTTATGATGACATGTTGAACGGAACTTGCGAAGCCTAAGGCTTCGAAGTGGTGTTTTTGCGGAGCGGAGTCTAATTCGAGTTTTACTGCTTGTTTTAAAGCTTCCTTGCAATGCTAATTTGATGTAGCATGTTAATTAATGAGTCCTTTGCCCAGTTTTGGTTTTAGACTTTATTTGACATGAAGGGCAGAGCTTTTGTTAAGTCAGTTTCATTGTGACCACTGATAAGCTTTAAAAGGCCTTTTGTAGGATTAGACATTGTCACTTGAGTCTGCCGGTCTTACTCTCACGCGCTCTTTGGATGCTGTACTGATGTAGTATTGCTTTGTGTGTATTCGGACTGTCATAGTGTATTCTAACTTTATTTATAGTTTTTTGTAGATTTCGGAAACGCTCTTTCTGGCCTGGCCAGTTGTGAGTTTACCTTGCCGCGCGGATCCGGCCGTTGCTTCCTGGGCGTGCTGTTTTGCTTCCTACTTGACAGCAACCTCACTGTGGGTCCATGTGAAGCCTTGGCCAACTAAGCAATTCGCTTAAACATTCTATCATTGCTGTATTTCAGTTGGTGTTAACGTTTCTTATGAATGTTTACAAGACAACCTCATCCAGTCTTTTTTTAACAGCTGACCTTTCCACTTGTTGATGCAGCTAACAACTGATTTAAATCAAAGTTTTTAAGAGTCTGAATTTGTTTGCTTTTACATTTGTTAAATTCATTAACTTAACGGGTGTAAATAATTTAGAATTTCAAGTAGAAGCTTCTGTCATTTGTGAAAGCCAGTTGTATACTTTCTTAAGGGGGGTAGGACGTCAAACGGGCCGACTTGGTGCAGGAGAGGCATCACAGGACATTTTAATTTTGAGTGTCTATACTTTTACAAATCAATTCATAAAACTTTGACAGCATCACCAAGAACGATTCAGGATTCACACTCGTTGCAGTGCAAGTTCAAAAACATAACAAAATAAATTTTTTTACGTGTGAAATTTCATTATTTTTTACACTTACTAATGGCTTCATTTGTTGCTATAAGTACACTTTTCTTCATAAGTTACAGAGATTCTTTGATGAATTTTCCACAGCATACATACCATACTTACAGGTGTATGAAACTCTAGAATTTATTAAGTTTATGAAAAAACGAATGAGTTGTTATATTTTAAACATAATGTTTAGAAAAAACACAAATTGTATTGTTAATTACCTCAATTTTTACCACAGTTTTTAACAGATTTTAAAAATTCTAGAGTTTCATACACCTTTAAGTATGGTTTGCATGCTGTGCAAAATTCATCGAAGAATCTCTCTTACTTATGAAGAAAAGCGTACCTATAACAACAAATGCTGCCATTAGTAAGTGAAAAAAATGATGAAGTTTCACATGTAAAAAAAAATTATATCATTATGTTTTTGAACTTCCACTGCTAAGAGTGTGAATTCTGAATCCTTCCTGGTCATGCTGACAAAGTTTTATAAATTTGTTTGTAGAAGTATAGACAGTGGAAATTGAAATGTCCTGTGGTGCTTCTCCTGCTCCAAGTCAGCCCGTCTGACGTCCTACCCCATTAAGAGGACAAAGGTCCGAATTTAATTTTTATATTGTAAGTTTGATAATGAAATTTGTTCTTTAGTTGAAAGTGAAATTACGTTTCAACCACAAGTTTGTCCATCAGCAAAGATCCCCAGCTTCCAAGGAGCTTTGAGTAGCCGTAGTTAGCAGTATCACAGCTCAATGACGCTCCGTCGCTGGGCGCCTTCCGCCGTGCGCTCCATGCGACACTCCCAGCTCCGGGAGCGGCTAGCCGCCTCGCCCTGCCACTACACGCCGCTACCGAGGCACTGCCAGCCACCTGCAGCGCGCCGGCATCGGTTCCATCACCACCTGGTTGAAAAGCGCTACAGCTCTCGCTCTCTTACCCAAGTCCACCTGCCTGTTCCCCTTCTTCATAGCAACTACAATCTAAACACTCCAGTAATGACACAGAAATTTTGTCATTGGTAATGGGCAAATTATTAATTCCCTTTCATATGATTAAACGTAATTTCTAAATATACTTGTATAATCTTCCATATATGTCCGGTGTTGTAGTACGAAATGCACCCTCAACAGCGTTGCGCACTTCTTCGTTTGTAGCATAACAACGTGGAGACAGATGCGCCTTAATGACTCCCAATAACGAGTTGTCAAGTGTGATGATGTCAGAACTTCGTGGTGACAATTTCAAAAGAGTAGGTGTTGCTGATCAACCACGACCTATCCACCGTCCTGAAATATCTTCATTGAGGCACTCGCGCACTGCAAGAGCGAGGAGGCACTCGGTCTACCTATGACCATAGGTGTTCTATAGCGCCCCTTTCCTCAGGCTGTGGTAGTTACCATATTTGTAACATGAGTAAATTATTTGCAGCTTTCGCAGTCACTTCAAAATAGTACTGTCCACGGGATGTTGTTATGTTATATCATTACATGTCTAACTCGACTGTGTAATGAGAATTCTCCCTGTCCTCAAATCGTAAGTGCCATAAATGCCTTGTTCAACTGGAGACTTGACCTTGGCACGGTTCACTACATTTGGAAACAAAATTAAACACGCACGGCATGCTAAAACCCGCTCATTCCTCTCTGTACCCGATAACTCGTTTACGAACATCGGTCGAAAAATTCTGACCTTTGGACTTTTTTCATGTGATGTCGCATTGTTGTCCACGGGATAACGAGTTCCGAAGCACGTTTACGTACCGTTCAATCGACACAGAGACACTGGCATTACTTTCTTCTGGTGTCTTCTTCCTCCCACTCTGCAGCCAGTTTTTAACACTGACAAAAGCAAAAGCACGTCATCTCCATTCTAGGGGAGTTGCCTTTCGCGATGGAGCCTTATTAAAACTCTGCTGGAGTGCTCCCATAACCTGTCTCATTGTCTTCCCTGTGCGTTGTCGTTCGTGCACCAACATACGTGTCACTAAGCGCTCTTCAACAATGCAACCATGATCTCTCATATATCGACTGCAACTGCTAGTGCGAATACACGAAACATGAATTCCAACAATTTATTGCAACAATCGATAAGATTGCATAATAACGTTTTATCTAAACAGGAGTGAAAGGGGTACTCTACTATGACTAACCTACTTAAATTCTTTCTGCTCGCACTACCAATCATTTTTACAGAATTTGCTAATGCTATGCTCAAGTGCAATTTCATGTATACCTGTGCTGTAAAATTCCCATTTTTGCCCCTCTTTTTAAACTAAAGAATCAGATGTTTACAATTAAATTAAAGTAACGGAATGGTATGACAAGTACTTAGAAGTAGAGTTACGAACAGAATGCCTGAGTGCGTGCTGTATGTTGCCGGAATGTGGTTATTATTTCAATTCCTGTTTCAGTTTCCGTATCGTTTGTGTCGTCCTGGCGTTTCCAAGCTGCATTGTCTTGATCTTTTTTTGTCCTATTTTGTTGGGCATTAGTGTAAGTGTGGTTAGTTCGCAAGAGTAGTGAAACTGACGAGTGAATCTAGTTGATCATTTTTTATTATGCCAGCAGTGACTGAAGATGGGTTCAAATGCGACCATTGTGGAAATTAATTGTGCAAAGGGGGACTTCAGAAGAAATATGAGCAATACTGAGACAGATCATAATGAGAATAGAGAAGAAAATAGCGAAAAAACAAGACAATCGAAAAACATATCATGAAACGAAATGTTAATACAGTTCCATGCAATGTTGAAGGACGATGCATATGGTGTAGACAGGCACGGTAAACAGAGCATATGAATACAATGTTTCCAGAGACGCGAGAATCTTCGTCTAACGATTTCAAACAGATGTAAGCAGAGTCTAATAGGAAATACGTGGAATAAAGGATTGTGAGAGAAGACGCGATACATGATGTGCGCTGCAATTCCGGACACACAACCAATGAAGCAAAGGATGATCAACAATTAGAAAACTTGCTAATGATAATGACGTCAGGCGCAGACGAACAAATAATGTGCGACATCTGCCAAATAGTCGCTGACAGCGGACGTGAAATTTACAAGTCCTCTAATTATGTTAATGTTGAGTTACGTCAGCAGACTAAACTCTCACCGCAAGAAGCAGTTGTGCCGCAATGCGAAGTGGCAGACGGGGATAGCAGCACCCTTGCTGCAGGATGCGTCAGTCCTGGCTCACCAGTAATTTTATGGGAGTGAGGTACCTGGCCTGGGGGTATGTGAGATCACAATTTCGCTTATTTCGACACAAATAGCGCATTACTTGATTCAGTACCTGCGACCGTTAATTGATGTAGGGAGTACGAGAAACATGAACTCTCGGAAAAGACATAAAGACAGTAACGCACTCACACAGAAAATACAGTTGTAAATTGAAATCTGCTTCTGTCACAGAACATAAAATGTTTGGATACAAGAAAAAGCGAACTGATTGATTCAAATGGCTCTGAGCACTATGGGACTGAACATCTATGGTCATCAGTCCCCTATAACTTAGAACTACTTAAACCTAACTAACCTAAGGACATCACACAACATCCAGTCATCTCGAGGCAGAGAAAATCCCTGACCCCGCCGGGAATCGAAACCGGGAACCCGGGCCTGGGAAGAGAGAACGCTACCGCACGACCACGAGCTGCGGACAAAAGCGAATTGACACCATGTATAAAGTCTGACGTTGAGAGCGTCAGTAGGGCAATGAGCTGTCTACAGGACTGAGCACTCGCTAACGATAGTTGTCAATGATCGAACGGAAAACGGAATTGGAAACAGATGTGATGTCGGAGAGTTTTTATTAGTTTTGTGTTTACTGAAAGTTTTGAGATGTGTGGAAAAATACCAGCAGAACTGTGATCGAAATCTTAAGGTCATCGCATGTGTACAACAATATCCAATAGAAACATACATTAACAAATAATTAAAGTAATTGACATTTTAAGTTAATTCAGAACATGGAAAAATTTATTTACCTCTCGTTACATGGCATTATAAAATGCAGAATTCTTATACTAGAGGAGCAATTATTGTGAACTTGGAATTGAAAGATCTTTACTAAAAGGCTAGTCAGTTAACCTTTCGCAAGAAACAAACTACTTGAAGAACTCCACAATTCAAGACAAATAATAATGGAGATGGCCGAATAGATTGTCTTTGTCATGTCTTATATTGTTATAGGAGTTATTTCGCTTGCATGAGATACTGTTGTCACATTTTTTAGCGGCTACTTAACTTGGCAGTAAGAGCTGCAACATCTGTTGACTGAACTTGCGACTTCTTGCGACGATACCCATTATCTTAATGTTGCAGTAGGAGTAGAAGTACCTTCTTTATATACGTAACAATTAATGTTAAAATACTGAAAGAAATCTAAAATTCGAAAAGCCGAGTCATTCAAACTGTTGGTTATAAGGCACTAAATTGTATGCCATTTTTTTTTAAATTGTAAAATATGATGGTACAAATTGTGTAGTAATGAAGACATTACAAATTTCAAAAGTGTACCATCGCTTTAGTTGTTGAAGAGAGCAGTGCATGAGACACTGCACTGTCCAGTTCTCATCCATAACTGAGACGTGCCTGCTGTGTTTTGCTTCAAAATGGATAACAATCTTGTCTGCCTGAGTATGGCTCTGTTGCAACCTACTTCCGCTCTGGCACACTTTTTGACCAAATATGGTCGATATGCTACAGTAAAAAAGGGCGAACCCGAAAAGATTTTGGAGGTCAATCAGGGAAAATTTCTGAGAGACTTTTTATAAGTGCCCTTGTTTTCTTGTGGATTTTTAGGGAGTAACTGCATTTTGTTTAATTTCTTACACCAGTTTATCTTTCTGTCCAGTACACATTTCTATCTGTATTGCACCCAATATATGTACGCAACAGAGCAAATGTTGACACTATGTGATGAGTGTGTGGCTTGTGTACTAGCACAGAAAATTCTACGCAACCGCCGCTTCTATCGGTCGTAAAGTGAAGTTCGGCGACCACTGCGTTGTCAGTGATGAGAGGTGACGCCCGAAATCTGGTATTCTCGCCACACTCTTGACACTGTGGATCTCGAAATACGGAATACCCTAACAATTTCCGAAATAGTATATTGCATGCCTCTAGCTCCAACTACTGGTCCGTGTTCAGAGTCTGTTTGTTTGCGTCGTGGGGCCATAATCACGTCGGAAACCTTTTCATATGAATCATCTGGCTACAACTGACAGCTCTGCCAGTAGACTGCCCTTTTATACCTCGTTTACGCGATACTACAGCACCTGTATATATGTATATCGCTAACACACTATTTTCATTACCTCAGTGTAATGATCCAATTACAATGGCGATCTCTACGGACAACTGGACTATATTTTGCAGCACCGTACAGTAAAAGTACGTTTGTAAAAGCTTGTAATGAGCAATCCTAAATCTTCATTAAACATTCATAAATTGCACTCATTGGTTAACATTGGTAAACATCACTAATTAGTGTGTACTGTGTTTCAAGGTAGAACAACCGTCGCCGATGCAGTGGGACTCTATTTACAATGAAACATCAGTAATTGAGAGACACATGACTCACATGCATTGCTCATGCAAGAGCTGATAGCTTCTGGAATATTGATTTCTTATCATTACTCATCGCAAAATAGTCATACCTACAAGGTTCTCTTTGGTTTGTATAAATTTTAAATTTTGTTATTGGATAATTATTCTTTGCTTGTGACTATCTAAAAGTAGTTACTGTTAAAAGAAGCAACGTGTGAAGACTAAGAGCTGATAATAAAGCCCGGTTTATAGAGTATATTTTCCAAAGAAAACAAAAATTTTAACCAAAATGATCGAAGAATGGCGCATAGTTTAGATTATTCACAGGAGAGTAAACGCAGAGATTCAGTGACAAAAATGTTACTGAGAAACTAAAGGTTTCTGACAGTTTTCTAAAACTATCGAGACTGAAATTTTTTCTCCGCTGCCTTAAGAAACATACATTCCAAGTAGGCATAGTTGGTTTAGGAATTTGCTTCTGCGGCTATGAACGAAAAAGCAGATATATCTTGTCTGGGAGCAAAAACAGTGAATCGAATCATTAAATTCCTGTCCTTGAAGGGAGAATTTCTTTGATTCCAGAGATAGAGTTTTCGTATCTAAGAGATAAATGAATCGATATATGGCAAGATCTGAGTTATAAGCATTCTGTAGTAATGAAAGTGCATAACGTAACTGACAGTGAGATCAATATAAACGTAACCTACAGTGTGACGTACAGTAGAATACAGTAGAGCACTAATGTGTGTGTGTGTGTGTCTGTGTGTGTGTGTGTGTGTGTGTGTGTGTGTGTGTGTGTGTGTGTGTGTGTATCTGTTTGTGTATGCGAAAAATAGTTAATAAATGCAAAGGGAAATAAATAACGGACCTTTGCAATTTGTGTATAGATGGACACTCTTATGAGAGACGGTTGTAAAATTGTAATGTGGTATTGCTGTTTGACGATCAGTAAACATTTTTCATATTCCATGCAAATGACAGGCTGCTGTGTCGTCCCAACAAGACACAGCCAAGGCTAAAGGCACCACAGACGAAAAGAAGCGAGCTGGTGTCAGCGCCACAGCGCCATACAGACTCGCCACTTGCGCGAGTTCCACCAGCGTCGTGGGTGGCGCTGACGATGAAGATATCGATTTAGCCTAGTCCAACTGCCGGTCGAGCAGGGAAAGGAGACACCTGTCGTCCAGACGGAAAAGGGGAGACCTCCTGCCGAAGTGGGAGAGGTGACTGAGCCGTGGCGACTGGCGCTAGTTGGCTCAACTTACGTCGATGATATCGACACTCGTCTGGTCTTGTATCTCTGACTGTTCCGCCTTTGGCTTTCCGGCTTGGCGTGTGGCCGAGTGCTCTCTCTCCGGTCGGCGTCCAACGAGGCAACATGTTTCGAAGGCAGGCCCTCGTTTGTATCCGCTGTGCCTGAGCCTCGCGGTTTTGCCGTGCGCAGGGTGGATTGCGCTGATTAGTCGGCGCGTTTGCGTGCGAAACGGTAGCGGGTCCGTCATCTCGTGCTGGACATCTTCTCATCGCGTAACTGGAACAATTAAGCTGCGTATGACTCGTACTCTGCTGTTAACCTGTGACGATTTGTGAAACTTATGATGACCTGTTGAACGGAACTTGCGAAGCCTAAGGCTTCGAAGTGGTGTTTTTAAGGAGCGGAGTCTAATTCGAGTTTTACTGCTTGTTTTAAAGCTTCCTTGCAATGTTAATTTGATGTAGCATGTTAATTAGTGTGTCCTTTGCCCTGTTTTAGTTTTAGACTTTATTTGATATGAAGGGCAGAGCTTTTGTTAAGTCAGTTTTTACCACAGTTTTTAACAAATTTGGAAAATTCTAGAGTTTCGTACACCTTTAAGTATGGTTTGCATGCTGTGCAAAATTCATCGAAGAATCTCTCTTACTTATGAAGAAAAGTGTACCTATAGCAGTATTTATCGACAAAAACTTTACAATAACGATTTAGCAGCTCTTTTATTAAGTACTAATAGTCAAATGAAAGGTGACAGTTTTCTGATGGGTGAAAGTTGGCTGACTTCAGGTCGCTATGGGAAGTTTACGCTCGTTGCCAACCTTCGCTACATACAGTTTTGTCTGCCGAAGGAAAAAGTATGCACTGTCAAAATAGTGTTGTATCGTAGGTGTCGCTGCGATACTGCTACTGTTATTCAGAAAAATGAGCAAAGGGGCTGTACCTGACCTTTCTGACGACTTGTTATCAAATTAGGTGTCACTTCTACAACTCATAAAGCCATCACATTTTTGTTTCTTTTAATAGCTGTAAGCCCAGGGAGAAAGAGGCAGTGCTTGCCCCAGCAGCCAACGTGCAACGAGGCGACCACGAGCTCCCAGCAACCGCGAAAAAAAGGCAAAGTGGGTGATTAGTACTTTAGGGTAGAAATAGCTATGGAAACGACTGTGGTAGGAAGAGGCTGAAAATATATATAACATATGATAATTATAACAGTAGTTTATCAGGCAACAATGAATCACCTCGTCAGTGCTGAAAGTTGCCCCACAAAAGTGATAGGTGCCTCAATCGTGAAGATTTGTTTAATTATTCACGATAACTATGCGCCTCAGAGGACTGTGAGGAACAAGTAGTACCTTTAGAGTCTTCATTACTCCTAACCACACATATTTATCGAGGATCGTTGAAGGAGTTACTGTAAGACTGTCGATCGATTTCTTTAGTAGAATGATCGTTTTTAGCGTTCCAACCTCAGTTGTTAAAAATGGATGCTTTATGGGATCACTCTATTGCCCATCTGTTAACAACGCTTTTTCTCAGGATCGGATAGATGTATCAAGTTGAAATTCATCTCATATTCCAAGGTCTACCTGCTCTTGGCGGTGAAATAAATGTAAGCTAAGTTAATTCAGCCAGAAGCTAAGGCCATTAAGGTCACATATTAAGGTACTCCCAAACTCATTCATCAAAACCTGTGGGGCACTTCCCGTTGACCTAGAATCATGAAATTTAGCAAGAAACAAAGTTTCACGGCACAATCGAAGGATAAATTTGTTATTATATCTGTCCGTCAGTCAGTTGAGACCCATTGTCTCAGGAACGGGTAGATGTACCAAGTCAAAATTGATGTCACATGCTAAGGTCTATGGTCCTCTTTCGCTAGAATAATCGTTAACTGCTAAGTCAATGCAGTCGAAAGGTACAACCATTTATATCATATATTTTGATACTCCAAAACTCACTCATCAAAACCTTTGGGACACTTCCCGATGATGAAATTTGGCAAGAAGTAACGTTTCACAGAACAAGTAAGAGAAAGAAATTCGGAAATTGTTAGTCTGCACTTATATCACACGAAAAAGTATTTCTCTTGCTGTTTGTTATCCGACTTCAAACTTGAAGTTAAAACAATCAGTAGTTCTGCTTTTATTGCAATCACAATGGTAAAAGTCAAACATCAGGCAAAAAATGACTTCATTGCCCATACGATGCGTTTCGGAACTTATCCATCATCAGATATCCAGGGGAAATTACTGCACGTTCATATGGCGTTTCAAGTTGTAAGTGAAATAGGCATCCGAAAAAAATTCACACACAACTCGACGTCCGGAAAGCGGCACTCTAGGGTTTACTAACCAAAGTAGGATTACGCAGAATATCATACGAAATATGCGTATGGGTTGAAGATATCGTGATAGACAGGTTGCGGCATGGTACGGCCTCGATGGAGACCCGTGGGGGGACGTAGGGGTAACTTCGGATGTAGGGGTAACTTTTATGTCTCCCTGCTCGACGTCAAATATGGGGTGCATAGGAAACCTCCTTACTCGGATCGCTTATTCAAACAAATTGTATTAATGAGTTTTATTGCAAAATGAAAAGAGACATTTCTTAACTTTGCAATTATACAGATGTTTCGCAAGCAAAGTGCGACATACGAAATAAGCAGTTTCCTCCATATAAAGAATCTCATAGAGTGTCCGGGTGAAGTGTGAGTTGACTCTGTTATCAAGGTGATAGTCTTAAAGCCGCAATTGAATTGGGCCACGACCAGTCAGGCGCGGCGCTTATGTCCTCTTCGCATAGGGGCACTGCTGTCGAGTTGTCCTGGAGAGGGGTCGGTCAGCGTGCGATAGGCTGTCTTCATCTAACAGCCATCTCTTCTCTGTCGTTCCCGACTGGCGTGCTGGCGCTTGACTTTACGCCGTAACAGTAACTTCATGCCTATCACTGAAAAGTGGATCCATCTTGTTCATGTTGCATGCTAATGAATTTACGTGCATTACTAAAAGCAGTCTCAGAGTTTTCATCATATTGCGGTTATTTATAATGATGAATTGTCCTTAAAAGCTGCAGATTTCAAAGTTGTGTGAAGACTGCAAACTTGCTTCATATTTAAAAAGTTTAAAATTACCACATAAAATATCGACAAATTATAGTATTCTACTATTAAGATTTCTTCTGTTTACAACGAGCATCAGTGAACTCATACAATTAGCTGAGTGTAACAATTTCCAGGGAAACAAAATTCCAATTATCATTTGGGATCACTTCCTCGACAACACATAACAAGATGCTTTCAGTGGAGAGAGAGCTGAAGAATGTGCTGCTACATTCGACGAACCCTGTTTTAAGGTAGGTAACGACAGCCGATAGACTCAAGTTTTGTGTTATCTTATTGAAAGATAACATCACGGGGACTTCGAAGACAGGAAACAGCCGCCGACTGTAACACGTCAGAAATGTTATCTGCTGCTTTCCAAACCGGCCCGAATGGCCGAGCGGTTCTAAGCGCTTCAGTCTGGAACCGCGCGACCGCTACTGTCTCAGGTTCGAATCCTGCCTCGGGCATGCATATCTGTGATGTCCTTAGGTTAGTTAGTCTTAAGTAGTTCTAAGTTCTAGGCGACTGATGACCCCCAGAAGTTAAGTCCCACAGTGCTCAGAGCCATTTGAATCATTTGAGCTGCTGTCCAGATCAACTTCTATGTGAAACGGGCGTTTTATTGTTGTCTACCTAACGCAGCACCATGCCATAAGGGCATAACAATGACGAACGCAATCCGGCAACTTTGGTTCTCCTTCAAGCCTCCACACACGTACGCGTCCATAGTGATACGATATGCAGACAACGTGGTGCCACTCCTGAGTTTAATGAAGTCTTTAGGAGTGGCTCTCTCTACTGCCAAGTCAAGAGAAGACGCAACAATGATGGTCATGATGCTCCAGACGTTGCCGCACTGCCCATGTAGATCTACCAGAGACTTTCAGTAAGTAACGCAGCAATTTTTTATTTTTTTTGTCGCCCAGTTTCGGTTGAAAACATCCGGAATTTGTTGTGAGGCATCGTGGAATATTCACGCTTCTGCCCCTGTAGTTTCACGAACTTCCGATAGGTGGTGCCGCGAAGCGTACCCTTCAAAATGGCGTCTGTAACTGATGTCCGTTCGAAGCAAAGAGCTGTCAATGGCGAAAAACAAGAGCATCGAAGATATTCATAGGCGCTTGCAGAATGTATATGGAGACCTGGTAGTGAACAAAATCACTGTGAGTCATTGGACGGTGCTTCTGTTATCATCGCAACACGGTTGCGCAAAACCTGTCCGATCTCTCGCGTGCCAGTCGGCGGCAATCAGCTGTGGCCCCTACGATGTTGGAACGTGAGGACAATTTCAATCGAAGTGATCAACAGATCACCGTCAAACACCTCGCTGCACAACTGGACGTCTGTATTGGTAGAGCTGACACACTGTTCCATCACTTGGGAAGGCAAATTCCTCGCCACCTAACTGAAGACCATATGGAGCAATGAAGAACCATCTGTACGGTATTGCTTGCGCTACAAGGCTCCTCGTGACATTTTTTGTCGAACATCGTCGCAAGCGATGAAATATAAGTACATTACTTCGAACCAGAAACGAAACTGTGGTCAGATACTCAGATTGTGACTTCGCAAGTTATTATGGGATAACATTTATTGCTGTAAGATATCTAGACGTGAAGCCCGAGGCTGCAAGCTTGTGTCTCAGCCATGACCCATAGCACATCCGTCGCTACTAGCCAGCGTGAGAACGGGCTTCTGTGTCACTTAGGATGACCGTATATTGATACCCCTACCAATCTAAATAAAACATATTAAGTATTAACCGATTATTTTCAAACTTGGCAGACTATTTGTTGTTATTCGGAAGAAGATCTCCTCCAAATTTCAAAGCTGCACATATAATAGTTTCGGAGATTCAGAAAATTACCTAAAACCCACCAAACCGACACGTAGGGTAAAAAATTCAGTTAGGAACGATTACAGTTTATCTTTTGTTACCATTTGAAATCATTCACAGAGGTCTCAGTATATCAAATCAATTAGTTTGGATGTTTATTTTCAAAACTTTCATTATTCATTTCATAGTATAAAAATTCAGAAAAAAATAGTATCTGTTTAAAAAATGGTTGAAATGGCTCTGCGGAATATGAGACTTAACATCTGAAGTCATCAATCCCATAGAACTTAGAACTATTTAAACCTAACTAACCTAAGGACATCATACACATCCTGTTTATTATGTTGTTGTGTGAATAAATGAGAATGAGTGAGAGTGTGTATGTAGGACATACGAAAAAATTCAATATTATATTATGTACAACATTACGTAATTGGAACGTGGGAAGGATGTAATTTGCTGATGACGTATGTCTTGGGGTGACTGCTTCTGTAAGAAGGCGGCCAGAATGTCACTTTAAAGTGCAATCGTTTTCTAAATTATTTTCAAGATTAATTTTATTTATTTTTGTTTTATTAAACAGAGTGTTAGTATTTGCATTTTGGGATGACGTAAATTACTTTCTGAAAGGGATTGACTTAAGCGAGTTTTTCCGCGAGAATGATCTCGAAGGATCATTCTCATTAGTTCATTAGACTGATCAGCCAATCATAATGAAGTAGTTCCAGCGCAAAGCTAGTTAGATATGCTGTGAGTGAGGCAATATCGAGAGAGTCGCTCGGCAGCTTCGGACGCAGAAGGACATGTTAAATGTAGTGGTTCTTCTTATGTGTAAAATGAAGTAATATTGAGTTCCTCGCAATGAATACGTGTCGTGACTAACGCTGATGTAGTTGTGAACAGTTTGATGAAAGTTTGGAGTTTTGAGAGTGTTTTGTTGGAAAGTTACTCGCGTGTGAACTTTCGGCCTTTACGAAAATTCTGTGTGGCGTATTCTGTATTCAGTTATGTAGTATTAAGCGAGCAGTTTCTTTTAAAGAAACTCACTGAAAAGGACCGAATGTGAAACTCACTTACAGTAGTGTAGCTGTGACTGAGAGATCGCGCCATCAATTGGGTCGGAATCGTATAAATATGTGGCCGTTTTGCGTGTGAAATTGGTTCTTTGAACTGTGAACCCAGAACTGTAGATACGTTAGTTAGGTAAATGCGGACTTGATAGCCTATTTTCATGTGTGCTAGAAGAAATAAAAAGGTTTATTTACAAATTTTTTGAACATTTAGTATGAGAAAAAATGCACCATATCACTACCCGAAATCTTGATGTATGTGAGATTGCAGGAACTGGAATACTACTAGGGTTTACGCGGACTTTGCAGGACAGATATTACGAGGCGTTTTCTTCAACGCTGCTTTCCCGCCGTCTAGTAAGTATCTCCGCTTGCAGAGTGAAGAGACGTCGAGCAGAAGCCGTACTGAGGTAGGTGGACTTTTATTTTGAACAGTACGACGAACGATTTTTTAACCCGCCCCGCCGCCAGATGTTCAGATGTGTCTGAATTCTTAAGGCATCAAACTACTGAGGTCATCGGACCCTAGACTTACACGCTACTTAAACTAACTTACGCTAACAACAACAACACACACACACACACACACACACACACACACACACACACACACCCGTGCCCGAGGGAGGATTCGAACCTCCGGCGGGAGGGGCCGCGACATAGCGCATCTAACCGCATGGTCACTCTGCGCGGAAAAAAAAAGTGATCAATCGAGTGGCGCCACACCATCTCTCCTCCGAAGAAAAACTTCAAAGCTGCACCTTCAGCTCGTAAAGTAATGGCAACGATCTTCTGGGATCTCCCTCGTCGTGCTACCCCCAGGAAACTGAAGAAATGATTTCAGCGTTTTCGTCGCTACAGAAATTCAGAGAAACTTCTCCACGGCAACGCAAGACCCCAAGAAAGACTGCATTGGACTGTTCATCTTCATCCACCCCACGGCCCAGATCTCGCACCTTACGGCTTCCATCTGATGGATCAATGAGTAACGCATTTCGCGGGAAGCGGGAAGTGGATGATAGGGAGGTTACTGGTGCAGCATTGCGTTGGTTCCTATGACGATGTCGACGTGGTACCACGCGGGCGTACAGGTTACCGATTAAGATGGCGTAAGGCCATCGCTCTGAACGGAGATTATGCTGAAAAATAGGATTTTTAACGAAAGGAGTGGGGGAATTATATGGTGTAGTGGAATCCTGAATATAGAAAAGAAATATGCTTCAATACTCGTTGAGCGCCCATCCTCGTACTCCTACAAGCAGTCCCATTTTCTGACGCAAGGGAAGTAACGTCGTTGTACGATTCAACTCGCCTAACGAAAGGTCTACATCTGCAGCTACATATAGCCGGCCGCGGTGGTCTCGCGGTTCTAGGCGCGCAGTCCGGAACCGTGCGACTGCTACGGTCGCAGGTTCGAATCCTGCCTCGGGCATGGATGTGTGTAATGTCCTTAGGTTAGTTAGGTTTAAGTAGTTCTAAGTTCTAGAGGACTAATGATCACAGCAGTTGAGTCCCATAGTGCTCAGAGTCATTTTTTTTTGCAGCTACATAAACACATATGATGCGAAAATGATTGTGAAATGCATGACAAAGAGTGCCACACATCGCAAGTTCTTTAATTCTAATCGCGTATGGATCGCGGGAATAACGACTGCTTAAATGCAGAGGGTTCTAGAATATGTACAGATTCTTCGCTTAATGAAGGTTGCATTTTGTAAGTAGGCTTCCGATGAATAGCTGGCCTCTGTCTTCAAGAGTCTGTCAGTTCAGGCATTTTAACTTTTTCGTGACGCTTTGTTGTGGGTCAAACAATCTTGTGAGAATCCGTGCCCCCTTCAATGTGTTTGTATGTTCGTGTGCGTTCAACACACCTGAGAAATATTCTAAGATGGGGAGCACATGTGATTTGTAAGCGGTCTCCATTGTAGATTTACTACGTTTTACCAGTATCCTGCAGATGCATCGAAGTTTATCACCTGCCTTACCTGCGACTGAGCCGCTCAGGCATTGAGGCATAAGCAGCGTGAACTGTCATACCCGTTTCTCTCACGGTATACAACGTAATAACGATCCTGATGTAACCAAAGAAGTGCCCGGTGATTGGTCAGCGGTCGTAGTACACAACCATGAGTGTCGTTACGCTATTGGAAGTGGACACTAATTATGCGTTAGATATTTTGTCATATACTACCGCTAATGAGACTTTAAGAAGTTCTAAAGCATTAACAGCAATGCTTTTTCTGTTCAGTATGCTAGATATTTAGACCACGTATTTCTTATTTCAAATCTCAATGTACAGTCCCTTTCTCTCAACAATCCTGTGCACGAAGGTATGGCTAATTCTGATCGTTACATGTCGGTATTTTCGCACTTCTCTTTTGAACATGAAATGTCGAAACTCTTAAGTTTTCACTATATTTTAATAAATATGACGGTGCGAGGCGCGCAATGGTTAGTACATTGGACTCGCATCCGAGAGGACGACGGTTCATGCCCGCGTTCAGCCATTCTGATTTAGGTTTTCCGTGATTTCCCTACATCGCTTCAGGTATATGTCGGGATGGTTCCTTTGCAAGGGCGCAGCCGACTTTCTTCCCCATCCTTCCCCAATCCGATGGAACCGATGACCTCGCTGTTTGCTCCCCTCCCTCGAATCAACCAACCGACCTAATGAATTTGAGATTAATGGTATAGTATCACTACAAAAATATCATCACGTCAACACAGTTATAGTGGCGGCTGTGGTAACTAGTTTGTATACGCAAAGATGGGGTTCGGTTCAATTCGAAGTTAATTTTTTAAATTTTTACCGAAATGAAGTGCTGTGTTTTACATTTGCGAGTAAACCTAGTGTGCCGAAGAAAACCAACTTCTGTTTGTGACAATGCACAGCTTACCATTCCACAGTTTGTCAGTGGTAATCTTTCTGTACAAAAACGTTCAGTTTCATACATTATTCTGAAAAAACATCCGGAGGGTAGGAGGCTGCAAAGAGCCTCTCTCGTTGTTAGTAACGAAGAAACCCGGGAGAAGTTTCCTCCTACCCCCCCCCCCCCTCCCTCTTCCCCCCACTGCTGCTAAAAACCACGCGGGCATTCACTGTGGCGCTCCTCACTCGTTCGCGTTTCCCATGTGTACGGTGAAAATGGATGAAACTGTGTGGAGTTCTTTGGTTAAACATGGAAGAAGAACACCGTTCAAAAGTGGAAAAAACCTCGTAGTTCTCAATATTTATGAGAAGTTATCACAGAAACATCCGTCGATACCGGTAAAGGAACTTAATGCAGTAACATCCTACTTTACTAGTGATTTTGTACGAAGTGCAACGTGTGCACGTAATCTATCAACTCCAGGAAAAAGAAGAAAACGTCTATCGTGTGTCTTACGAACGTATCAGCAACGAAGCGCCTACAGTACAAAAGTTTGTTGAGGCTGTAAATAATGACGATGATTTGCCACCTTTAAGAAGAACGACATTTTATAAACTGATAAAAGATACTGGATTTCAGTTCGAAAGTAGTAGCGTGACTGCAGATATAATGAATATTTCTTTTTTAGGAGGGGGATTCAACGGTTCACTGGTGAGGAACGGACAGTTTATTACCTTGACGAAACGTGGGTTAACGCAGGAGATGTGACACAAGGAGTGTGAACTGACAAAACCGTGACTGACAAGAGACAAGCTTTTCTTGTAGGTCTGTCACAGGAGTTAAAACTATCCGACGCAAAAAGGGAAAAGGCTAATTATAGAGCATATAGGAAGCAACTGTGGTTTGTTGTAAGGCGCTGAATAGATTTTGAAGTAAAAAAAAAAAAAAAAAACTGGATATTTTCATAAAGACACGAACGGTGAAGTGTTCCTAAAATGTTTCAAAGATGTTCTACCCAAGGTAGAGCACAACAATGGTATAACTATGTGCAATGCTAGTGTTAACATTGAGGATAGTCCACAAAAATTTTGGAGGAACGAACACATTGTAAACTGACTGATGGGAAATGTCGATGTACGTTACCAAAACAAGTTGAAGCTTACGTTGTAGATCAGTACATTCGCTGAAAAGTAAGTTGTGACATAAAACCTGAGGTAATTATTGTATGCGACTACACACAGCTGAAGCTTCGCTGGAGTTAAAATCCAGCGAGATAATAGCAAACTCAGAGGAATGTGCAGGGTAATGTTTGCATCAGAATTGTTCTTATGGTGAACAGACTATACCTCACTTCCAGTGCCTACAGCAGGGGTGCCCAACCCGCGGCCCGCCTTGGGCCCCCAATTGTCAATGTGGTCCAAGATGTAAGCATCTATCACACGATTGGTAAAAAAAAGAAAACCATAAAAATTTCGTATTTTTGTGAAGTTACGATAAACTGAATATCTTGAATCTGAAACTCCGGCCACACATTGCTATTATGAAATACTCGTCTTCTTCCAATTTCGTACACGTAATCTAGAAGGTTGGACGCCCTGGTCTACATGATCAAGACTCAGCTAGATCCCATTGATGCTGCCAGACGATGATGAGTTTGTTTTGTGGGGCTCTGATCTGTGCGGTTATCAACGTCCGTACCAATTCGCAATCTTTACACAGTCCAATTCGCCACGTTCACGAATGAATTGCTGCCAGAGATGACAGTACCGCGTATTGTTTCGCAACCCGATCACCTCCACATCAACTATAAACTGGAACATGTAATCCTCCTAGTATATTGCATAGGCACAACAAAATGTTCTTGGTGTTGAAACTTTAATGTCCGGTAGTGTCTTATCATCTTAAATAAACAGTTTACACATAAAACAGTTGGTTATAAACGATTTATAAACCCGGATCAATAAGGGACTGATGTGTCACAAAACGCATAGAGAGGTCATGGTTAAGGATCTTAATTTGCATTCAGGAAAATCTGGTTTCCAACCTCTCTCCGATCATTTCAATGTAGAGTTGTGCGCGTCACTAATTAAACATTCTAGTGTAGCGATGCTTGGTTTGAATATGCTATGGCTTAATTCTTGCCTCATCCTTATCTGTTCGAGGTTGCATTCAGTCTTTGATTAACTTATTGCCGACTAGACGTTACAGACTTTGCTACAAAAAGGACTTCGAACATTTCAGTCGAACGAGAGGCAACGTGTCGCAACTGGACTTCCAGTTGGCGTGATCGACAGCGGCGCGATAACAGTAATTGACGTCGAACGAGGGGGGGCTGGTCGTCCTTGAACGAGATCATCGCGCGTGACAGCGTGTGCGTGACCAAGTCTAGTGTGTGTGTTTCCGCCAGAGTCCTGCTCTGCAACTGCCTGATGTACACTGAGAATGGTAGTAGCGGAAAACTGTCTGTAATCTTTTTAATTTCATATTACGCTCATGCTGGAGACGGAAAGCAGCAGCAGAAAAACATGCGTCTGCACGTACTGTACTTTCAGTATTTTCGAAAATCCGAAATATCGTCGTTGTTACATAGCATCATTTTTCGGGTATGCATCCGGGGCACCATTATTACCTCTTTAAATATTTCAGCTGATGACCTTCCGTCCACTCTCAACGCCAGTCTGTGACCGACTTCTGATAGGGTAGGCGTGCCAATTTATTCTTTAAGACTTGGTGCAGATAACAAGTCAGCGTAACAGCGCCTGATACAGATAAAATGTTTGTGTAAGAGATAACATGTTGCAAGCACCAACTGCAAACACAAATCTGCTCGAGAAGCCCCAAATTCAAAATGAGTCTCGTGGTTCATCGTTCAAATTGCTGGCGGACGGCACACGGCAAAAAATAAAGACTTAGAGCAATAATTGCTGCAAGGGCGAAGATCTGTAAAAGGCCGAATACCGATGCCGTAGCACTGCGGGACACAGCCCTGTGCTCGTGTGCATCGAGAATACATTCTGTAAAATAGAACCAGTAACAGTGATTATAACTCACAAACATAAATCATTAGTAATAATGGCAGTCTTCTGGGATCTGGGGAGGTATGTGTTACAGTAAAAAGAATGATTTCTCTGAAATGGTCCTAGGTCTATTAGAGGAAAGCGTCATGTATAATAAGCTCTAAAGCCATTTTTATTTTTCACCTAGATTTTCTGAAACAACAGTCAAAAATCTTATGCAGATATGCCTACTGACAATGACATCCAAATTACCTTCTTTTCTAACCATTCTTTGTTGTTAGCTCCCTTCTTGTAGATGACACCAAAAGAAGATTTATGGATGATACAAAATTAAATATAAGGCAAGGAATGAAAAGTGTAGTTGGCGAATATGTGCAAACATTCCTTATTTGTAAAAGATGGATTACAAGTTATAATATCCCTCCTATATGCTCTACCGCGTCTTACGAACACCGCTTTGAATTGGCTTACATTGGCGTACTGTGCATTAATGACTCTTTATTAGTAACATCAGCAGCTGCTTAGTTGTAGTTAGTATTGTTTGCAAATGACAAACACAATGCTGTAAATCACAAATCGTGTATAGTTCTAGAAATTTTTATATAATTTTCATGTATGTTAGTAAATGGCCCGTAGCCCATTTTTTGTCACTAAATATTCAAAACTCATTATATATAGTTTAACTTCTAGAGGTTTCCTCCCAGTATCTGTGCAAAATATGTCGACCGACAAGAGGATACCGACAGCGTCAAGTTCTTGGGATTAAAAATTGATAATAGATTCAGGTGAGAGGAGCGTATCCAGAAATGCTGCAGCACTAAAATAAATCTGTATTTGCAATAAGGATGTTATCAGACGTGAATAAATACAAAATCAACGACAAATCGCTTACTTTCTATCCATAGTACTGAACGGGATTATTTTCATTTTCTTTTTTTGGAGTGGTAAGGGTGGGGTTGGAGGGGCGCGCGGAGTGTAGCTCATCAAGCAAAGGTGAAGCTTTTCCAGTAAGAAAGCTAGTAATATGAATTACTTTTTATCTGAAGTAACAAACATCTTCAGATAGCTGACCGAGCGCGGTGGCGCAGTCCTTAGCACACTGGACTGGCATGCGAGAGTACGAAGGTTCAATCCTGCGTCCGACCATCCTGATCTAGGTTTTACGTGATTTCCCTAAATCACTTCAGGCGAATACCGGGATGGTTCTTTTGACAGGGCACAGCCGACTTCCTTCCCCATCCTTTCCTAATCTGATGAGACCGATGACTACGTTGTTTGTTCTCTTCCTCTAAATCAACGCTCAGATACCTGATCAGAATATTTACTCCCTGATGAAACCTGTCATAAATAATATAGTTGTCCAAACCAACACCACTGTTCATGGTATAAAAACCAGTAAAGAGAATAATTTTCATAAACATTTAAAGTCTCTTACTTTGATCCGTAAATCTGTCCGTTAATAAAGCGAATACATCATCAATAACTTTTCAACAGCCATAAACAGCTTAACTACTATTAAAGTTTAGTTTGAGAGGGTCCTAAAGGATATATTGGTGGATAATTGCTTCTGCTCCGTTGACGAATTTCCTATGTAGAACCGACTGATGTGTACACATTACTAATAGTAAGTACTGAAACTTCCCCTTTGAATGTAAAGAATGACTGTACTGGTAAACTTCTACGTTGCTTGACACTGAAACAGCTGAGCAAAAATGAACGTAATAAGACAGTTCTCTCTTTTCTTATTCTGATCATCACTAAACTAATGCACAAAATTTTTAGCGCAACGCAATTGACTTTCAATAATTCCTACAAAAGAATGGCCCTGACTAACAATAACCTATACCTTTCATGAATCACTTACCTCACAAAAATCTTCGTTACTCGAACTACTGCAATACAGCGAGCGCCAATACTGCCAGCTAAATAAAAGATTCTAAATACTTAAGGCACTAACTACTGATAAGTATTGTTAGCAAATGAAAGATTGTGGTAGAGAACAATGTATTTATCTTAATAGTGTTCAAAAGTCGTAATATGTCTTACAGATTTCCTTTTTGTGACGGACGCACGTCCAGATCGTCTGCTCATAGTAACCTCTCAAAACTCTGGCATCTCTCTCCCCACATCCAACACTGTTGGCGGCTCACTTCCAACTGCCCAACGATGCGCGCTGTTCACATACAACTGCCCAACGCTACAGGAGGGAATATTCCAACAATGAGTCCAACCAGCCACAGACTGAACACAGGGCAGTCAGCGATTTTCATACAGAGCACTACGTTGCGTTACCAACATAAAAACGTAAACAGCCTACCGACAGTATGAGAAATCGTGAGTGTTACCAAAAATCTGGCTTCTACACATAGTCAGTGCAGTAATGTGATCTATGTAAGTAAGTGTTGTAAACTGATTTTCTCTTTGATGATGTATGGTTATAATAGCCTAAAAATTATCGTACGCACCTCAGTGGTTGCAAATTTAAATGTTTTAGAATACATTTGCAACTAGTAATTTTTGACAACATTTCTCTTGGTGTGTAATGGCTTGTTTATTACTTAAATTGCCACTTAAATGGAAATATGCTTAAAATCTGTTGGTTTATCTCACATCAATGAGGATCATTTCACGCAGGATCCGTAGAAGGGCCGCTAGCATATTATTTTATTGGTTACTACGTGTTACGGACGCTTATTTATGAGCTATTCTACATCTCTGAGGATCTCCTCACAATCAATCTATGGAACAGAAAGTACATCTAACCCGTCACTCCTCCCTGTGTGCACAGTTCAGAGCACAGACCTGTTGCATTTAAGAAAAACTGAATCATTTCCTTCTGTCTATTTCACAGCTTTTCCTAAAAAAAGAAAATTAACGTATATGGCTAGTTTTCCTCTCTGAAACGGTAAACCAAAAGCTCCCATAGTCCCCCAGTTAGGTTTCTCTCCCATTTCACTTCTCAATCAATCACGCTGCTTTTTTTCCCTTAACTTCGGTACCTGCACTTTACTTTACGATCTATTTCGTATATTCCTCTGACTTACCTTTCATGTCCATTGCTGCTAACACTCATATTGAGTCGGAGCGTAAGTTCATAGCGTTTGACCATAAGTTTAATCAACTCAACAGTGACTTTAGGCGGTCAATAACATATTTTCCTTCACTATTTACAACAGGCTGATAAC